>NC_134483.1:541237757-541395257 GCF_040206685.1 Ascaphus truei
CGTTTACCCTGATGTCTCCTGTCCTGACCTTGGCTTGTACAACGACGATGCTGTCTTCTCCTATCCTGATCCTGCTACGTACGACTACGAACTGCGCAATCCGGATCAGCCTGCGCGGTCTAAGGTCGGTGCTTTTACAACCCTACCTCAGCCTCGCGGTCCGACCCAGGTTTGTGGCGAGCACAACCGTGACACACGGAGAGGGAGAGGGAGGGTGACACACGGAGAGGGAGAGGGTGACACAGGGAGAGGGAGAGGGTGACACAGGGAGAGGGTGACACAGGGAGAGGGTGACACAGGGAGAGGGAGAGGGTGGGTGACACAGGGAGGGAGAGGGTGACACAGGGAGAGGGAGGATGACACAGGGAGAGGGAGAGGGTGACACAGGGAGAGGGTGACACAGGGAGAGGGTGGGTGACACAGGGAGAGGGTGGGTGACACAGGGAGGGAGAGGATGGGTGACACAGGGAGGGAGAGGGTGGGTGACACAGTGAGGGAGAGGGTGACACAGGGAGGGGGAGAGGGTGACACAGGGAGAGGGTGACACAGGGAGAGGGAGAGGGTGGGTGACAGGGAGGGAGAGGGTGGGTGACAGGGAGGGAGAGGGTGACACAGGGAAGGGGAAAGGGTGACACAGGGAGAGGGTGACACAGGGAGAGGGAGACACAGGGAGAGGGAGAGGTGACACAGGGAGAGGGAGAGAGGGTGACACGGGGAGGGTGACACAGGGAGAGGGAGGGTGACAGGGAGAGGGAGAGGGTGACACAGGGAGAGGGGGAGGGTGACACAGGGAGAGGGAGGGTGACACAGGGAGAGGGAGGGTGACACAGGGAGAGGGAGGGGGAGGGTGACACAGGGAGAGGGAGAGGGTGGGTGACACAGGGAGAGGGAGAGGGTGGCACATGGAGAGGGAGGGTGACAGAGGGAGAGGGAGGGTGACACAGGGAGAGGGAGAGGGTGACACACTCACAGGCACACACACACTCTCACTCAGACACTCTCACTCAGACAAACTCACACTCACAGATACTCAGACACTAACACTCACAGACACTCACAGACACACACACACACAGTCTGTCACTCACACACACAAACACTCACCCGCAAGGCAGGGGGTCGCACATGGCAGCAGTGGGGCCTCCGCACGGCAGTGGGCCCCCCACACGGCAGGAGGGCCTCTGCGCGGCAGGGGGGGTCGCACATGGCAGCGGGGGCCTCTGCACGGCAGGAGGGCCTCTACAAGGGGCCGCGCCCCCTCCAGAGGCGGACGCCGACGCCGCAGTATTCCCTGATAGAATGGAGAAGGGCCTGTAGGGGATTTCCCCTGCTTAGAGCGAGCAGGGAGAGGCTCCGGTTAGGGGATTTCCCCTGCTTAGAGCAGGGAGAGGCTCCGGTTAGGGGATTTCACCTGCTTAGAGCGAGCAGGGAGAAGCACCGGGTAAGGGATTTCCCCTGCTTAGAGCAGGGAGAAGCACCGGGTTAGGGGATTTCACCTGCTTAGAGCGAGCAGGGAGTAGCACCGGTTAGGGGATTTCCCCTGCTTAGAGCAGGGAGTAGCACCGGGTAAGGGATTTCCCCCGCTTAGAGCAGGGAGAGGCACCGGGTAGGGGATTTCCCCTTCTTAGAGCAGGGAGTAGCACCGGGTAAGGGATTTCCCCTGCTTAGAGCAGGGAGAGGCACCGGGTAAGGGATTTCCCCTGCTTAGAGCAGGGAGAGGCACAGTTAGGGGATTTCCCCTGCTTAGAGCAGGGAGTAGCACCGGGTAAGGGATTTCCCCCGCTTAGAGCAGGGAGAGGCACCGGGTAGGGGATTTCCCCTGCTTAGAGCAGGGAGTAGCACCGGGTAAGGGATTTCCCCTGCTTAGAGCAGGGAGAGGCACCGGGTAAGGGATTTCCCCTGCTTAGAGCAGGGAGAGGCACAGTTAGGGGATTTCCCCTGCTTAGAGCAGGGAGTAGCTCGGTTAGGGGATTTCCCCTGCTTAGAGCAGGGAGTAGCTCCGGTTAGGGGATTTCCCCTGCTTAGAGCAGGGAGTAGCTGGTTAGGGGATTTCCCCTGCTTAGAGCAGGGAGTAGCTCCGGTTAGGGGATTTCCCCTGCTTAGAGCAGGGAGAGGCACCGGGTTAGGGGATTTCCCCTGCTTAGAGCAGGGAGAGGCACAGTTAGGGGATTTCCCCTGCTTAGAGCAGGGAGTAGCACCGGGTAAGGGATTTCCCCTGCTTAGAGCAGGGAGAGGCACAGTTAGGGGATTTCCCCGCTTAGAGCAGGGAGAGGCACCGGGTTAGGGGATTTCCCCTGCTTAGAGCAGGGAGTAGCTCCGGTTAGGGGATTTCCCCTGCTTAGAGCAGGGAGAGGCACCGGGTTAGGGGATTTCCCCTGCTTAGAGCAGGGAGTAGCTCCGGTTAGGGGATTTCCCCTGCCTAGAGCAGGGAGTAGCACCAGTTAGGGGATTTCCCCTGCTAACAGCTGAGCTTCCCCTCTCCTCCCCCCCCCCCCCCCCCCCGAAGCGGACCCCCTTCAGAGGCGGACACCCCGGGCAATAAGCGGGGATCGGGGGCAGGGGGGGGGGGGAGGAGATCAGGAGGGGGAGGAGATCGGGGAAGGGGCTAACACAGAGCTGACTGCCGGCCCTCTTCCCCACGTTAACCCAGCGGCCTAAATCCACTCGAGTGGTTATCATTAATTGTCGAACACTGCATATATATACGTTGTGGTTATTTTGGGGGTTCAATATGAGCTTACAGGGGTTCTGTATGCCCAGGACTAGAGTTACGTCCGCCCCCCCTCTCCGGCGATATTGCGAGCCCCCCCATTTCACATCTCACGAGTCTCCTCTATTTCCCACTCTTCCCATGTATTTCTTCCCCTCTGTCTCACTCCCTCTTCCTCAATCACCCCCCCCCGCCTCGCATGTATTTCTCTCCCCTGCGTCTCACTCTTACTCCCTCTTTTCCTCACTCACTCCCTCTCCCAATCTCTCCCCACAAAATACATATAACCCCACTCCCCCAATACATTTATAAAAAACATATAAACAAGACCCCCCAACTGTCACGGGAGACCAGGTATTTACACCTTTTTACCGGGATCATTCACGGAGTAAAACAAATGGTCATTTATTCCATAGAAACAGACGTACACACAGTGGATTACAAAATACAGAAGAAAACACACTTACTGGGGGTCTGGGCTGCAAAACTAACCTTTCCTAGGTAAAACAGAACAGAAAACAAAGTCTTTAGGTTGACCGACACTTGGCCCGAAATGTCCTGGAACTCATATCGGCACGAAGTTCCGGACGCCACCACTCTTTCCTCCGGAGACACCGAAATCCCTTGACTGGGAGATAGTACCAAATGTCCTGGAACTGTTGTTTTTGGCTTGCAATCCCAGCTGCGACCGCTACGTTCTATTCTCAGAACTTGGACCCGAAAAGTGGGACTTGAAATTTCTGAAGCCGGCTCGCTGCCATTTCTCCGAGAGCATCTTTCGGTCGATTCAAATTTACTGCTGCTGTTCTTGTGCTTAGAATCTGGGTGAATCTCTCGTCCTGGTTGGCTGACAGTTTCTTATAGTATTTCAGAGTTCATTCATGAAACACAATAGCCAATCCGAGCGTGGGAAGAATCCTACCAGCCAATCAGAACGTTGCCAGTCTATCTAAGCCGAGCAAGAACGGATTCAGATTCTGACAAGGGCATGCGCCAACCTGGCACCTCTGCCACTTGCCCCAAGCCCCTCGCAGTCTGGCTTGGGGCAAATGGCGGTCCGGGACTGCCATTCATCCCAGGACGTGGGTACTTGAGCCTGACTCTGGTACCCAAATGGCTTTCACACCTGGCAACCTCTGAGGCTTTCATGTCCAGGACCCCGAGCAGACTTGATGGCACCAAGCATGGTAAGCAACATGGCCTCTCGGCTTCCCGGGCTTGAAAGTCCCCAGCTCATATAATGCATAAGCATTATACAGTACACTTAAACATACCTGTTTAATAAAATATACGTTACACTTTTATATTGTTAAACTGTCACAGATTATACTGCTATACTGCTAAACACAGAAGTATTTTTGGATATGAGGGATAGAATGAGAATCTGTACTTTTATTCCCACTAGCCATATCCCTCACACACTGCAAACCTGACTTACAGTGGCGACACACTTTATTCTAACTCGGCTAGCTCCGCGAATTTCCGATTATCCAGGTTATGTGCGGTTTTGTGTCGTTTTCGCCCGGAGTGTATTGCGTTATTTTCGCTGCTCTGATTTAAACATTTTATTCCCGCTGTCTGCAATGCTGCAATGCCGTGTAAAAACTCATGGGGGCGTTTGCGAGCTGTTGTCTTTGAAGCCGATACGCTGTCCCCTGGCGAGATGTGTTAGCAGCAGAGAGAGATCCGCTGCTCTCTCTGCGCAAACATCGGCACATTAAAAATTATTTAAAATACATTTATATTCATAGTGTAGATGTGCAGGGGGTCTCCGGAGCTGAACCGCACTGGTTTCAGGTCCGGGGACCCCCTGGTTCCCGAGATACAGACCCCTTTATGGAGGTGCCGGTATCCATCTGCATTTAAAGGTCCCGATCACGTGACCGCGGAATGTAAACAAAGCAGAGGGATACCGGCACCCCATAAAGGGGCCTGTATCTCGGGAACCAGGGGGTCCCCGGACCTAAAACCGAAGCGGTTCAGCTCCGGAGACCCTCTGCACATCTACAGTATGAATAAAACACATATATAAATAAACACTCATTCCTTACCTTTGCGGCTATGTGCTATGGTAACGAAGCAGCATGAATGTATTTTTAATAATATTGTACAGTGGCAGGGGGTCCCTGAGCCAAAAATCAAAGCTCAGGGGACCCCCTGCTCCTGCACAATATTATTAAAATACAGAAATGCTGCTTCATTACCATAGCTGATAGCCGCTAAGGCAATGAAAGGTTAAGGCAGAATAGCATGTTTATTGGGGACATTTGCCCCCAATAAACATTGCAATTAACAACATATACCCCCTGTGTATTTAAAATACTGTACATAAACAACAATGTAATCTGTGTAAGGCCCCCTCCCCCTAATGTGTTTGTTAAATCTCCCTGCCTTGCCTGTAATCTGTGTAAGGCCCCCTCCCCCTAATGTGTTTGTTAAATCTCCCTGCCTTGCCTGTAATCTGTGTAAGGCCCCCTCCTCCTAATGTGTTTGTTAAATCTCCCTGCCTTGCCTGTAATCTGTGTAAGGCCCCCTCCTCCTAATGTGTTTGTTAAATCTCCCTGCTTTGCCTGTAATCTGTGTAAGGCCCCCTCCCCCTAATGTCTCTGTTAAATATCCCTGCCTGTGTTGCTGTGAGTGCAGTTTATGTAAATGTGGGGAGGGGGATCCGATGTGCATACAGTATAATGCAGCGCCTCACTGCCAATGGCCCACCCCGTGATGCCTAACCACCCTCACCCACTACCGCTTTATTATCAGAGCGTGGGAACTCCATCCCTACTCTGATTGGCTCTAGTATACCATGTGACAGGCTTTCAATGACGTCACATCCTTTCTCCCCCAAGTCTCTGTCACATGGTATACTAGAGCCAATCAGAGTAGGCATGGAGTTCCCACGCTCTGATTGGCTACCGTACCATGTGTGGACGGCCATGTTTCTTTTCATGACGTCATCTTAAAGGCAATTGAAGCAAAGCCATTCTGATTGGCTGTGCTTTCATTGCCTTTAAGTGACGTCATCATTTTTATTTTTACCGGCCAAAACACATGGTTTTCACGGCCCAATCAGGGCCGTGGGAACCATATGACGAAAATGTGACGTCATAGGCCTTTAAAAGCCTATGTCGTCTCATTTTGAAGCCAGGCGCCGCGGAGGAAGGACCTCCTATGAAGAAAGAAAACCAGGGCGTGGCCGAAGGCGGGAAGAAGACCCCGGAAGAAGGTAGAACAAAGAAGAATACAGATGAAGATGGATTACAAGTAGAAGTCCCGTGGATTGATTTGGATTTTTAGTTTAATGTTTATTTTTTTATGGTTTATTATTTTATGGGGTCCTGTGCCTGGCGGATTGGTTCGTGAGTAAGCTGTTCAACGGGAGTCGGTGGGGCCAAGTAATGGTAAGTGAACTAAAGAAATGTATTTAATTGTGCTTGTAAATTTTTTTAAAGTTTTTTTTAACATGTGTATTTATTTATTTGTGGTATATCAGTTCTTGCCACTGTATGTATGTATGTATATATGTCTAGAGAGATATATACATACAGGGTAAGAAATGTTGTTATTTTAAAAGCTTGATTTGATGTGTTTTAAATAAATTTGGCTATTCTGCTATGCTTCAATGTGTGTATGATTTTTTTACAATTAGATAGATGTAATCCTTGGTATTGTATTGTCTGCTTGTGGACAGGGTTAGCCTTGGTTTTAAATTTTGATTTCTGGTTGGTACTTATATTTTTTCACATGCTAAATTGTTCTGCTCCAGGCTTGAATTAGTTAATTGTTTAATTGTTCGGGATGGACTGTCAATTGTTTAGGGATGTAAATAATGAATGCTAATTGATTTTTGTTTACTTGATTGGTTAAAATAGTTTACTTGTTTGGAGGTATTTGTATTTTGCTTGCATTGATATTGTTAACATTCATTTACAGAATGTATATGGTGCATAGATTTTATGCATCATATATACAATGTCAATGCAATGTATTGATTGGAATGTGAGGTTTTTCATTGGCATTTGATGATTTAGATTGTAAGATCAGTTAGGATTATTAAAGGAAATTCATTTTAATGTAGCGTGTCTGTATGGAGAAGTGTTATTTGTAGTACAGTATGGTTTTGATAACCCTTCTACATTTATTTGTATATTGGTTCATCATGTATGTGTATATATATATATATATATACAGTTGCATGATGAAGCCACTGTACAAATTCATGGGTGAAGGGTGGGTATCGGGCCAGTGTGGCTTAACCCCTTAATTACCTTTTGCGGTTATTATCCGATGAGGTGTTTAAGGGGTTAATTGATATCTGAATGTTATTGCTATGTTTTGGCTATGTATTTTGTGGGCAAGACAAGGCTGTTGCTGGCGACGGAGACTTCTTATTGATGAGGTCAGTAGCACTTTATTTATTTGAATATGCTAGTTAATGTTTTTAATAATGGGCAAATAATCTATTATCCCTATCTGGATAATAGTTATTTTGCACATTATTGTACTGTAGGTGTTGGGGGGGTGTATGTATTGAATGTATAGGCCAGGTTTATTTTTCTTACATTTAGGGTTTGTTCCGTGGTTCTGCGTGGGACCTCTGGAGACCACCTGCGGGTCTCCTCGGGTATCCCACGGGTATCAGGCTGGTGGTTCCACGGGTGACACATGCGGGGATGAAGCGGTGGCCTCACATCTGTGGGGGCACCGCCGACCCGTAGTCTGCGGGGATTAAGCCGGTGGCCCGACTTCTGTGGGGGCACCGCCGACCCGTAGGTGCGGGGATGAACCAGTGGTCCCACTTCTGTGGGGGCACTGCCGACCCGTAGTGTGCACTCGTGAGTTCCCCAGACCCCAGTGGGAACCACCCGAGGCCCCGCAGACACCTGTGGGTCTGACCCGGGGCTCCCAGACATCCGCGGGCCTACCGTGGGGACCCAATTGTGGCCCACGGTGACCCAAGGCGACCACCTGGGGGCCATGGTGCTGGCGGGACCCACCAGCAGGCCTCCAGAACCTGTTTGAAAAGGGCTGCTGGTACCCTGTAGGTCTGTCAGGTGCCCCGCCAGCCCACCGGGGACTCGCGTGGGGCTGCGTTATGAACCCTGTTTGTAAAAGGATAAATCTTGTATTTATGGGGGGGCACAGGGGGTGGGTAATGTATTTAATAAATATAATGATGTTTATTGTGGGTTACTGTGTTGTTTTTATTGTGGGTACTGAGGGTGGGGGGGTCCCCAACGGTATGTGGGTAGGCCTCCCTTGTGGGTAGTGGGTGAGGGTGGTTAGGCCTCACGGGGTGGAGGGTTAGTGTGGGAGGGTATGTAGGCGTCCCGAGTGGTGGGTGAGGGTGGGTTAACCCCTTAATGACTGTAGCGGTTAATAACTACTGTAGCGGTTGATAAAGTTCCACACAGGAACGAAACGCGTCAGAGTGATCTCTGTGATGCGCAGCATTCTAGGTTAATAAAGCTGTTTTTAACCATTCACGTTTGCGGTTGAATTCCTGCTGCAGTGACCGCCTACACACCACAAATTGTTATTGCTACTTTTGGCGGAGCACGCAGGCTGCTACACGGAGCTGGGAGCTGGTCTTCACTTCCCTTCCTGATGACTGCACTTGGATCCGCCCCTTGTACTTGTTCCAGGGCTACTCAGGATCGCTGATTTGGCAGTGCAGTTCCCGTTCATCTCCAGCGTAGCTGTCGGCCCTCGGGGATGACATCACGAACCAGCGCGACACCCGAGGAGACGGGACCGGCCGAGCACAGGCAGTGAACAGACCGGGTCGTTTCAGGGCAGCAGGCGACGGTTTCGTGAGTACACGGGAGAGGTAGCTTATGGTTGCCTCTTTCCCTGTCTCTACACCTTTCCCTGTGCAATAGCCCCCCACCCGGGTATCATCTCTCATTCTGCCGCATGCTGCTGCAGTTGCCGGTCCCCTCTAACAGGATCTTTATGCCTGTGTAGCAGCCTTTCTTGTTCTACACGTGTCTGACATTGTCTACATACACCCAGATTCACTTATGGATTTTTAGAAGCACCGGATCACAGGGGTTCATTCCCCCACAATCACCACCAATTGTATCTAGTGACTTCCTGGTCACATGATCTTCCCCACAGAACTTTCAAACTTTGGTCTTCTTCTGCTGCACTGGCAGCCATTTAGTGAACCCCCAAGCTGAAATTTCGCCGATTGATCACAAGAGAACGGATCGATCGGCAACGTAGCGAATTACTTACTGAGTGGATTGTAAGGGAAAAAATAAATACAATTAAAAAAATGTTTTTAAAAAAACGCAGCTTGGACTACTGCTTTAACAGTTCAAACGCCTAAATATCAATAAAAGAATTCATCTATACTAGCGGTGGCCAACTTCAATCTTCACGGGCCACCAACAGGTCGGGTTTTAAGGATATCCCTGCTTCAGCACAGGTGGCTCACTCAGTGGCTTAGTCGAAGGGCCAATTTTCAGTGATAGAAAAAAAGGGGGGGGGAAAAGAGTCTGCCTTTCTGAGAGTGACCCGCAGCTGGAAGGACCGTGCAAATTCGCGGAGGGTTGGAATTTCTGCGAACCTTTTACCCATTTCTAGTTAGAAGTACCTATGCTGCAGGAACATTTAGTTACATCATATCTTCCCATCACCCGGGGAAGAGTTAAAGGCTTTGCAAAATAAGGCCGAGTCCTCGCTGGCGCTGAGCGCGCTCATGCATAGAGCATGAGCGCCGGGTGTCCTGCAACTTGCGGACGCGCGAGCGGGGTGGGGCGCAATTGTGGGCTGTCGAGCAAGCGGGAAAGTTTAAAAATGTTATTTACAAAAGCGCAGAGCGTGTGCCCGCGCATCACGTGAGCGGGAACACACATATATATATATATATATATATATACATATATACACACACATATATATATATATATATATATATATATATCACACACACATATATATATATATATACACACACATGTAACCGCTCCAAGCGCCGCCCGCTCAGCGAGCTCAGCGCTAGCGGGGACGCAGCCTAACACTTAAGCCAGCTGCTTCCAGTACCAGAAATGACATCACAAAGGGGCAACGTGAGAGATCCCTAAACTCCAATATGCTATAAGAAGGTTTAAAGAAACAAACAACAAGGATTTAAAAAAAAAAAAAAATACATTTAGGGTGTAGTCTGCCATTAATGGACAAACCTTTGTGTCAAGAAAAGTTAAGAGTTTTATGACACAGTAATTGTGGTTTTTGTTTGTTTTTTACCCAAATGCAATGTTACTATAGCACCAAAGACAGAGAAAGATGGGCATGGATCCACAGGCCAAAGAATGTGCTATTCACTCGCATCATGCCTCCCAACTCGGACTCGTCGTGAGAAAGTAATATTCTTTTCCAGCACACTTACGCTCTAAAAAGCCAGTTGCTCCTATAGATTTCAACCGTACCACTCTCTTCAAAGTCTGGAAGACACCCTACATACTGTACATACGTTCTTCTGATAGACGGCAATATCATTGCCATTCTAAAAGACAGCATCATAAGCCAGGAAACAGAGACTTTAATGGGACGATGCCTGACTTCAATGGGTTTAGGCCATTGTCCTTTCCCTTTCAAATGATTTTAGTTACTATAACAACCCTGGCCTGATGTCCAGGACGGTGAGGAAGACTGAAACGGAGAACAAGTTTGCATGCAGAACAGCAGTTAGCCTGTTTTTAACGGCGGTTATTCAGAATAGCTGGTTGGGAATTGTGAATATCACTTATACAACGATGGACAACATGGGAAGGAAGAATAGCAGATATTTGGGGACATTACAGTTGGAAGATGGCATTTTTACAGCTGCTGTACATTTTGACAGCATCCCTGAACAAACAAAGTGAGTTCTGATTTGAAGGTGAAATCCTGTTAAACCCGTCATATGAAAGAATGGCCCAATTGCAATCGCTACTTCCCGAAAAAGTATCCATCTATTTACCAATAACCCGCTTTATTATTTAACGATTGCAGCTACATCGGAAACATGGACTTTGATGGCAGATAAGAACCACTTGGTCCTCCTATCTGACCATTTTCGACTTGCTGTTGTGCACCACAACACCGCCGTGAATGTGCACACGCAGGCCCACTCATTTAAAAATCTCAAAGTCGGAAAATGTATAGTGATGTCGAGTACTTCTACACACCTGTTTAGATTAGTGTAACCGCTCTTTACTTCTAGGCCCCAGACTGACACCTGGTGCTGAGGTGGGGACCCGAGTCCTGTATTGCTACTAAACATGCCACACGTGGCCTTCGGTCAGACGGTGGGAAATAAGTACACAGCGTGCGCGTGACAACTGCTTTTATATCATTGTTACCCAGTCTTAAGGACATTGTGATCCTCAGCAATGGATCATTATACTCATCATACAGCATACATATATTATAATACTTAACGCCGCGCGGGTGTGTGTCAGTTAGAAGAAGGCCGCCCATTCCTGGGTATATGGACCTATATGATGGTGCCGGCACACTGTGGGAGCTCTTAATGTACAAACATGTAGCAGGCCTGTACTTCACAAAGGCGCTTCGATACCACTGTTAACTGCAGCTGCTGAGTGTCCCCTCCGGCGGCGATCGGCACTGTGCGCTCTCCGGTGCGGATCTGCTGGGCCTTGCTGCACCAGGTAATGCTCTCCCTCCAGTGGATCTCTGCTCTCTCTCTCTCAGCGGGACTAAGGCTGCGTCCATAGACGGACAGGCAGCGCTGAGCCGTGCGGACGCTCTGCGCTGAGCCCCTGCATCCTCAATGAGAATGCCTTGAGAGGGGGCTCATGCGAGCGTCCGCAGGCGTGCTGAGGCTTTGGAATTTTCAGCCGACAGCCAAGCTGTTTTTCAGCGCGCTGTCGGCTGAAAACATCCAATTAGCCTGAAGAAGCGTCAACGTCACGGCGCCGTGACATCGGCGCCGTGACGTTGGCGTCAGTGCGTCGTGGGCGATTGGCCCAGCGACGTCACTGCCCCGCCTCCAACCACCTCCCTCCCCGACTCCCTTCGCGCACGCTGGCTCGCCTGCAAGTCCATGGAATTGCGCTGACTTCAGCAGGCGAGCCTCAGCGTCAGCGCGCCTCCGCTCTGCTGAAGCCTCTATGGCCCCGGCCTAAGACTGACCCCGGGTCACACTTTATCAAGCCTGAACGCATTCAGGCTTGTGCAACTCTCTGAGACAGGGGCTGCTCTCCACCGGGTCTATCCAGCTCTGGTCTCCTCGTGCTCTCCGTGTCTCTCCCTGCAGTTCCTGTTTCACTCCCCTCTGAACCTTTGCCCTCATTGGCCTTCATGCCATGTGTCCCTATTTCAGCAGCAGGGGCTTCTGGAAGTTGTAGTTCTGTTGCCTACTTTGCTGTTATTGGCTAATTCCCAGCAGCCCACACCAGAGAGGAACATAGTCAGAGGGTAGCATGCATACCTAGTTGTATTACACACACACACACACACACACACAATGTCCCAACCAGGTAAGAACGAAAATAAGATGTTATATAAGACTTGTTAGGTAGGTTAGTACCTTAGTCCAGTATGTACCTTTTAGATCAACACAATGTTTTCGCTCAGGAAAAAAGGGATTTCATCATTAGTAGCATTTTATTCATCTTAACAGATAAATATTTAACAGTCAATGAGGAACATTTTTTTACAACTGTGCGGCATGGCTATGGGGACAAGATTCACCCCCAGTCATGCTAACCTGTTTTTAGGATTGTGGGAAGGCGCACACATTTGGAGTAAATATTGTTTCCCGTTGGGTAATATACTATGGAAAAGGGTAAATAGATATTATTTTCACTTGGAAAGGGGACCATCATATACTAGATCAGTTTTATGACCTCTTTCAAATGACAACACCATGGGTCTGTCCTGCACATCCCAGATGAAATGCAGCCATTGTGAGGATTTGCCATTCCGGCGTTTCTGTCCCCTGAACCCTCACCTGTCCGTCAGGTTCCAGACGCACTCAGAGAGGGCATCCCAGCGGCGATGCGCAGGGCGCGGGTTTCGTCCGTCTCTGCGGTCCCCATGTCCAGGGTACACTCTTCCCCCAGCGGCAAGGATGCGCGACGCAGGCGCGGAACGCATTCTGTCCAGCGTTCTGTGGTCTCTGCCCCCGCTCTGACGGAGGTACGCGGCACAGTGGTTGCACACGTTCCTTCCCTCTTGTCTCGTGTCTCGTCTGCGCCCTGGCACTAACGCGGGTGCCATGGCGCGCGACTGGGTCGCCAGCGTGATGCACGGGTTATGCGCCCACTAGAGGTACCACCCCCACTCCTAATTGTTCTCTGGACCTGGGTACTTGAGCCCTTCCCTGCTGCCCAATTGCTTTTCATACTTCTGGTATCCTCTGGCCATTTTGAACTCCAATGTCCAGCAGACTTTGTAATACATTGCAGTACATTAATAAAGTATGCAAAGTAAGTACAGACAGCACACACTAAGAAAGTCTGTGTAGCAATGACGGGTGCAGACGGGAACAGAGAGGACCCTCGTTCCTCTCAAATAATCAATAGGACATTAATGTTCCCAGCACACCAAGGAAAAATAAGCTAATAAAAGGATCAGCCAAAAATCTAATTTAATTATACATGTACGATGCATATAAGGTCAAACAGCAACCAAGGGAAAACATGTATATAGGGGGACAGGGACAAAGACGGGATGGGGAAGGGAAGAGAGGGAAGGAGAGGAAGAGAACAACACGGGGAATAAAAAGTGCAGGGCAAGGGGGGCAACGTAACGTTTCACGGTACAGACCCCTTCTTCTGGCCCGTTCCCAGGTAGACCGAAGTCACCTGGTACCTCCCTTACCCTGTGACTAGGTCCCTGGAATACACAGTGACACTCTGACACTAGATCTCAAAGCTAAATGAAACAGTGTGCAGCCAGGTCTCCCCAGCCGGGACGAGCACCCCCCTCACCTGGTTGGCGATCGCGGATGCCGCCGAGTCCAATGGCGGCTCCACCCGGCGATCGCAGAGGTGAGGGCGGTCAGGTCCCGGCTCGGGGGTTGCCAAGGCCGCACGCGCGTCACAGGGATCCCGGCGCTCCCGGAGCCGGGCAGCGAGGGCGCCGCCATTGCCCCTTAGCTCGCGCATGCGCAGTGGTCACGCAAGTGCAGGAAGTACCTCAGAGGCAGGGATGACTCGCGCGAGAGTAGGGAAGGTAGTGAGAGAGTCACGGCAGCACCAGATAGCTTGCGCAAGCGCAGGGCAGGAGAAAGGAAGCCCGCAAAGCTGTAGCCTATTAGGGGAGGCTCTAGGCTGGGACTACGAGTCCCATGAGCCTCTGCGCGCCCCACGTGATGCCAGGGAGCCAATAGGGCTTAGGATCTCCAGGAAGGCAAGTGGATACAATTCGCACGCTGAGCCCACGCTAGTCAGTCAGAGCCAGGAGCAGCCCAGGGAAGGAGGTAGGGTACAGGAGTCAGGGACTGCCTGTACTAGGCCAGCACCCCCAGGGCCCGAGATAGCTCTGAGTACCCCATTAGAGTGAGTGTTGCCAGGGACAGCCCTAGGTTAGGGACCCTGTCACTTAAGTTATGCAGTTGGAGCCAGGAAGCTGTGAGGGAAGGAAGGGTACGGGGAGCGAGTGCAGCTCCTGCACCCAGATAGGTACCCACACCCCAGGTAGGCCCCAACTCCCCACCAGATTAGTGGGTAATTGAATAGGGACGGCCCAAGATAGGGACGCTGCCCTTAGTGTTAGTGTGCTGTCTGGCCAGGGTCACGGCTGTCAGTGCCGTGAGGTCTGACAGGCAGGCACAGTGTTGCGCAGCACGTTGGCTGCACGCATCCAGTGGGTCACAGCTTGTTGCTGCAGGCGCTGGGATCAGTTAAGTAATAGTCAGGACTGGGAAGAGTTAGGGGAGTGGGGCAGGTTATTAACCCCTGTAGGCCCCTAGGAGTTTCCCCCTAAGCCATCAAGGTTGCTGTGCTGTAGGGACGGCCTATAGTACAGTATTGTCCATATAGTTATAGGAGTCAGTTAGGGACTCAGCGGGCGCTGCCTCCGTGCAGTGAGGTGGGCGCAGTTCATCGTTGCGGCTGCAGCAGTCCTCCGGGTGGGATCGTCCTGGAGGTGGTTCCGGTGTCTTCGGTCGCCGGATCCTTTGCGAAGCCAGTTGGAGATCCGAGCACGGGAGTGCTCGGACAGGTACTATGAAGTCAACAAGTACACCAACGGGCCCTTAGTTTAATAGTGACTGCGCAGTCGCCCACGTTCTCTCCAAGAGTATGGGACATTGGGTGGGGATTCTCGGGACACTGGGTGGGATCACCTGGTGTTGGGGAAGCGTCCTGTGCGACGCAGTAAGTGTCTCCTCTAGAGAGGGACACAGGTTATTATGATATTGCCGTGATATGTTGTCTTGCATGTTAGTAAAGTCACTAGTTATTAGACATCACTGTGCATTGGTTATTTGTATGTGTCCTGCGAGGAACCACTCCCCCTATGGTGGGAGCCATTGCAGGTGGAGGCGCTGCACCGAGTAAATGGTTACTCATAGTATCGTAATTGCCCCAGGTTCCCCGTGGCGGAAGCTCAGCCCTCCTGTGAGCCAACAGGTAACGCACCACACACCTGGTAACACTATATGTTTCTCCGCACCCACAGTATAATCTGCGATTGGGTGGGGGAATACCCGTTACAAGTGGAATACCAAAGGTATAAAAAACTACTGCTGGTTCTCCGAGCAAAATACAGGTAAACTGGGAAGCACAAATCTCATGTAGGAGTGCCTGTAAACACAGTGACGGCTAAGGAGTATAACTGGCAAATTATGGTGCTAAAAGGTTAATGACCCACTGAAGTAGAAGTATTGCCGGGACAATGTGCCTACGTGTATCCGAGAATCAGGCATGATTCCCAGGTACATTTATAGGGGAACCGACAACTCTGGACCCCAACCTACTAGGCACATTCTGACAGCAATTCCTCCGCAAACCCCCCCTTGAAACTCATACAATAGCAATCCCTGCTCGCTGGCATGCCCAGAAAGGGAAAAACACAACAAATACTTTTTTATTACATACAGCATGTGGAAACAGTACACTGTTACGGGGCCCAAGAGCGAACACTCTAGGACCCTTAAACACGGATCATGGGTAACCAAAACGGGCTTAACCTTTATTTGAGAGCCTGGTTACCCCTTACCATCACAGGAGCTACGAGATCAATTTATAGAGCGCCACTATAATTTAGACTGCATTAAAAAGGCGATGTTAAAAGCTGGAGAACTAGACAGATCATTATTTTGGGTAATGGTAAGAAAACTCCTTCAAAAGTACATCAGGTATCCAAAAAAAGGAAGCAATAGTTTTATTACTAGATTTATTAGAGCAGCATCAATCATTAGTAATATTTTTTCCAAACATTGGAATATCCTCAAATCAGATTCAGTGTTAGGGCCCTTTCTTTGAGTGACCGAAAGTTATCTTTAAGAAGGATCGAAATGTAGAGACACTTAACACCCACTGTGCAGCACAAAACGGTTCCTTGTGGCTAGCAGCACAATCCCCATGAAGTTTGAAGTGTGGAGCTATCAGAAGCATCACCTGTAAACATCTTCACATAGAAGATAGGAATCCATTTCTAGCTACAGTACCTCTACTGGTGAGACTTTTCAAATTAAGCAATGTATTCATTGCAACACAACATTTGTAGTATATTTTAACACCTGTCCTTTTAAGACACAATATGTCGGAGAACCTAGAGATCGTTAAAAACACGTTTTTGGAGTACAAATGTAATAGTATGAGTGGCTCCGTGAAGCTAGGTCTCTCCAAACACTTTGCAGAGGTGCACAATAAAGATATCTCAGGACTGAACATGAGAGGGATTGAGGGAATACAACACAAGGGTGGATATAGGCTACTTGTTTTAAGACAACGAGAAACTTATTGGATCCATAGATTAGATACTTTACAACTGAAGGGTCTTAAATAATGATACGGACTTGTCAGCTTTTATAAGTATAGATGTATTTCTTCCTTTTAATTCTATTACTATATATTTTATTGCTGTTTGTATTTCTCCCAACTCCCCACCCCATTTTGCACATCGAGCTTCTATACCACCCCCGACATTCAGTTTTATTTATGTGCTTTCATTCCAGCTTGTTCCACGCGTGTCTTTATTCAATCATTTTAATGCTCATTCACCTGTGTGATATCTTGAGTCTTAGGAATATTTATATTTATTCTGTTTATTTTTTTTATTACGAAGATCAGGTACATGTTATTAAGTCACAATTTTTATTTAGTTATCTCTTTTTCATTATTCTGCTTTTAAACATGTACTGAAGTTGCTGTATGTATTTGTATCAGTGATCCTTCTAGGATGGATTGAAGTGTTTTATAATGTCAACATTTATTTCGATTGGTTAAGAGACTTCAGGGTTTTTTTTTTAAACAGCCCCAGCATCTGCATCTTTAATTTTTTGACTAAGTGGCTGCGAAACGCGTAGGACTTCTTCTGGCACGAACAAGCACCCCTATCGGATACAGAAGGACACCACAGAATGATAACTAGGAGATGCAGTGGAGCACTAGCAGCAAGTAATCAGAACCCCAGATCCCGGGGAGTGGTCTCAGGTTCTAAGTTCTGAGTGCTCTCATCTTTGTGTATGTTAAGTGCATCACACATCCAGGCTTGCAAGTGCATTTTTATTGCCTTTTTAATATATTTATCAAATTTATTTTTATAACATTAAAGCATATTTTCACTTTGGAGGTCTTTTGTGTTTCTTTGTTATATACAGGCATACCCCGGTTTAAGGACACTCACTTTAAGTACACTCGCGAGTAAGTACATATCGCCCAATAGGCAAACGGGAGCTCGCTCATGCGCCTGTCATCACGTCCTGAACAGCAATACCGGCTCCCTACCTGTACAGAAGCTGTGCGCAAGCGGGGAGACTACAGAGCCTATTACACATGTGTTATTTACATCAGTTATGCAAGTATATGACGATTGCAGTACAGTACATGCATCGATAAGTGGGGAGAAGGTAGTGCTTCACTTTAAGTACATTTTCGCTTTACATACATGCGTACGTTAATGCGGGGTATGCCTGTATGCATACTATATACAGTTCAGCCTGAACCCACTTACAGATCAAAAATAGTCTCTGTCAGTCACATTTGGATAGAACATTTGTCCTTTTATCCTGTATGAACCACTGGAAACTGAATGAATTTAAATACACTTGGTTCACTTCAAATTTGCTGCTGAAACCTATTTGTTTATAGCTATGTTTTTCAACCAGGGTTCCCAGGACATCCCTAAAGGGTTGCCTGCAATTTTCTGGTCATTTGAAATTTGTATCAAATATGGAAGAATTTCATCTGATTTGCTATTTGAGATGGTTTGGGGTTCCTCAGAATTTCACATAGGGTTCCTTAATCAAAAAAAAGCTGCGTGTGGGTGTGCTGATCACGCACATGTTAAGTGAAACTTCTTTGTATTTTGTCACTGTTTTGTCACAGAAATTGTAATTGTGATGGTGATGATTTTAATTCATCAAAACACAATGTCAGTGCCAAAACGCAAAGACATTTGACTTAGAATGCGTGTTTTAGCTATTTGCACTTCTATATTTATAGTAACTGAGTTCCTTGTGTGTCAGTCAGTCAGTGTGTGTGAGTCAGTGTGTGTGAGTCAGTCAGTGTGTGTCAGTGTGTGTGTGTGTGTGAGTCAGTGTGTGTGTGTGTGTGTCAGACCGTGTATGTGTGTGTCAGTCTGTGTGTGTGTGTGTGTGTGTCAGTCTGTGTGTGTGTGTGTGTGTCAGCCAGTGTATGTGTGTGTGTGTCAGACAGTGTATGTGTGGTGTCAGTCTGTGTGTGTGTCAGCCAGTGTGTGTGTGTGTGTGTGTGTCAGACAGTGTGTCTCTGTGTGTGTTATTCTCAGTGTCTTGCCACCCTATCTCCTGAGTCCCCCCCCCCCCTGCAGCAGCCCCCCTCACTCTCTCCCCAGGCGGAGCTGTGTCCTGCTGCTGGTGCCAGCCCCCCTCACTCTCTCCCCAGGCGGAGCTGTGTCCTGCTGCTGGTGCCAGCCCTCCGGCGAAAGTACGGGGACACCGACGCGGCTCACGGGGGGAGGGGTGTACTCGGCGGTAAACTGGGGGGGGGGGGAAGAGGGTGTACTTGGCGGCTCGATGAGGGGGGGGGCGAGGGTGTGCTCGGCGGCTCACGGGGGGGGAAGAGAGGGTGTACTCGGTGGCTCACTATGGGGGGGGCGAGGGTGTGCTCGGAGGCTCATGGGGGGGTTGCTCGGCGGATCAGAGGGGGGGGTGTTGCTCAGCGGATCAGAGGGGGTTGCGCGTGCTCGGCGGCTAACTGGGAGGGGATGAGAGGGTGTACTCGGCGGCTCACAGGGGGGGGTTGCTCGGCGGATAACGGTGGGGTTGTGCGTGTTTGGCGTCTCACTGGGAGGGGGTGGGTGAAGATGTGCTCGGCAGCGGTGTTTGGCGGCTCACGGGGGTGTGTGGCGGCTCACGGGGGTGGTGTGTGTGTTTTCCTCCTGCTGCTGGAAGCCGGCAAGGTTCAGTGGCAGTGAATGTTGCCGACGGCCTCTTCTGCCAGCAGTGACGTCACTTCCGTCACCACTGACTTCCGTCCCCATCAACTCCATTCGCTGCCACTGAATTGTGCGCATGTGGTAGGTGCCACTAAAGAAGTTTCACTTCAACAAGGTTGGAAACCACTTGACTAGAGAGTCTACAACACCATGTTAAATCAATGGACATCGGACACCAAGAAATCCTAATCATTATTACCATTTCATCTTGAGCGCTCATGTTGCACACGAGGTTTATTAATGAACAATACACCGCTGGTAACAATGGCAATAATGTATTGACTGTGTCGAAGTCCCGCTGCTTATGAAAGGCTTCACCGTCTCGGGTGCCCCCCGTGACCCTGCTCTTGCTGAAATGAGAATGCTTCGGCTTGTTCTGATCCGGTCTCTCTTTGCACCTGGCCCGTGAGTTATTGAACAGCCCCCTGCCTGCTTTAATGGAAAGTTCCCAGCTGTGTGTTAACAGTCTGTCTAAGTCAATGTCACATTGAATAAATTAGCCCCGTTAAAAATAATCTGCTGCACCCTCTTGGTTCCCTTAGTGGAGCTTAATTAAACTGCAATTAAAACTATAATTCCAGCGATTTTAAACTTGCACGTTTGAGGCGATAGGCAGGCACCCTGCTGGGATTCACAGATTTAGGCCACAGCAGGAGTGGCCAGCTCCAGGCATCAAGGCCACCAACAGGTCAGGTTTTCAGGATATCCCAGCTTCAGCACAGGTGGCTCAATCAGTCCCAGCCTCAGCACTGAATGAGCCCCCTGTGCTGAAGCAGGGATATCCTGACCTGTTGGTGGCCCTTGAGGACCGGAGTTGGTCACCCTTGCTCTAGAATTCAGCTACATTGCCTTTTGATCACAGCTAAATGTGAAACATATATACACACACACACACACACACACACACACACACACACACACACACACACACACACACACACACACACACACACACACACACACACACACACACACACACACACACACACACACACACACACACACACACACACAATATTTATTGTATTTTGTTAATACACAGAGGTCACGTTCTATATTACGATTGTTATTCTTTAATTATAACAAGGATTGCCTTTTAAGAAAAGAGCGTACTGTACATGGGCAAACAGGATGTGATAAAAGTATTGAGAAGAGGCTGTGCTTTGCAATGCCGGCTCCCCGGGGATAGCCAGCCCCCCACTTTCTACCACTGGCCACGTTTCACAGCCTAACCCCAACATGAAGTGTAGCTTTGGCTATGGAATACCATCTTAACGCACAGTGATCTCGTTGAAAAAAGAAATGATATGGACATGGACAGGACCGTACGTTTCGTATGAAAGTTTCCCAGATGAAGGTTAGAACGACGAAGACAGTAATGGCCGTGCTAACTGCAGAATGGGACACTCGCCATGATCCGCCAGCGTTCGGGGGCAGAGGGACCCTCCGCCGCTCCACGGTTCACCAAGATCAGTTCATTTAGCGGTGCGGGTAGGGGGTAATGGATAGGGGTTTTAGGGTAAGGGGTTAGGTTTTTAGGGTATGGGATTACGGTAAGGGGTTACATTTTGTAGGGTAGGGGATTAGGGTAAAGGTTTTAGGGTAAGGCGTTAAACTTTTTTTGGGTAGGGGTTACATTTTTTAGGGTAGGGAGCTTACAGTAGGTAGGGGGTTATAGGGTAAGGGGTTACATTTTTTAGGGTAGGGGACTTACAGAAGGTAGGGTTATAGGGTAAGGGATTACATTTTTTAGGGTAAGGGGATCAGGTTAGGGGGTAAGATGGTCCGTGGTTCACAGCAACTTCAGCAGCCAACGCATGGATGTCTAAAAAAACTTTATTGATCGCTAGCAGCAAACATCAGGCAACCACTCTAACATGTTTCGTCCAGGCTATGGACTTTTTCAAAGAGTGCTGATAGTGTATGGCAGCCAAATAGATATAGGGAGTGGTGAGTGTATGCCACCAATAGAAACAGGGAACGTATTTAAACCTCACCTGTGGTAGATTAATCATTAAAGTGGATCAGGTTAGGGGGTTACATTTAATAAGGGAAGGCGATTAGGGTAAAAGTTTAGGTTAAAAGTTTAAGATAAGGGGTTATAGGGTAAGGGGTTACATTTTTTAGGGTAGGTAATTAGGGTAAGGGGTTTTACGGTAGAGGGGTACACTTTTTAGGGGAGTTTTAAAGTAAGGTGTTAATTTTTTAGCGTATGGGTTTAAGGTAAGGGGTTACATTTCTCAGGGTAGGGGGATTAGGGTAAAGGGGATAAGCATTTTAGGTAGGGAATTAGGGTAAGGGGATATATTTCTTAAAGTAGGGGATTAGGGTAAAGAGTTTTAGGGTAAGGGGATATAAGCTTTTTAGGGAGGGAATTAGGGTAAGGGGTGTTGGGGTAAGGGGTGTTGGGGTAAGGGGTGTTGGGGTAAGGGGTGTTGGGGTAAGGGGTGTTGGGGTAAGGGGTGTTGGGGTAAGGGGTGTTGGGGTAAGGGGTGTTGGGGTAAGGGGTGTTGGGGTAAGGGGTGTTGGGGTAAGGGGTGTTGGGGTAAAAGGGTTAAGGTTTTAACCTTGGCAGCGATGCGGCTGGAGGAGAGATGTCCCTTTGGCGAGGTACAGTAAGTGGCGGCTAAATACTGGCGGAGATTCTTTCACGGCAGAATGGCCTAGACCGTACTAACTGCGTATAAAACATACATAGCTTACATGAATGTACAGTAACTGCGCATAAAACATACATGTAAGCTATGTACAGTAACTGAGTATAAAACATACTGTACACAGCTTACATGTATGTACAGTAACTGCATATAAAACATTCATAGCTTACATGTACAGTAACTGCGTATAAAACATACATGTACAGTAACTGCGTATAAAACATTCATAGCTTACATGTACAGTAACTGCGTATAAAACATACATGTACAGTAACTGCGTATAAAACATACATGTACAGTAACTGCGTATAAAACATTCATAGCTTACATGTACAGTAACTGCGTATAAAACATACATGTACAGTAACTGCGTATAAAACATTCATAGCTTACATGTACAGTAACTGCGTATAAAACATACATGTACAGTAACTGCGTATAAAACATTCATAGCTTACATGTACAGTAACTGCGTATAAAACATACATAGCTTACATGTACAGTAACTGCGTATAAAACATACATAGCTAACATGTACAGTAACTGCGTATAAAACATACACAGCATACGTGTATGTACAGTAAGTGCGGGTTTTCATGCACAACGAGCACTAACATGGTATACGTTATGACGATATAGCATTTTGTACCTCAGTTACAAAAAGGGTGCGGGGATCAATCATATCCAGGAAGTGTCGGAACCGGCCATAGAACGTGTTCTGAAAGAGAAGAGCGTGGTGTTAGTGCACGCGTGGGCACAGCCAGTACACAGCTTTCCCCACATATACAATTATTTATATTGTTCCTATTGCTCTTTGGTGATTCTTAGTTTGTTTTCCTTCTTCATAGACTTTTCCCTTTAATCTATTTGTTGAATACATTTATTTAGCATTTTAAATACCATTCATCATTTTACGCACATGGGTTTTTTTTGGTTTGTTTTTTTAACACATTTTGATACACAGAAATGCAGAGTGGAAAATTTGGAGGCGGTAAATTTCCCCGGGGTTCCGCGACCCTGCCCCGGGGTTCCGCGACCCTGCCCCGGGGTTCCGCGGCCCTGCCCCGGGGTTCCGCGGCCTTGCCCCAGGGTTCCGCGACCCTGCCCCGGGGTTCCGCGACCCTGCCCCGGGGTTCCGCGGCCCTGCCCCGGGGTTCCGCGGCCCTGCCCCGGGGTTCCGCGGCCCTGCCCCGGGGTTCCGCGGCCTTGCCCCGGGGTTCCGCGACCCTGCCCCGGGGTTCCGCGGCCTTGCCCCGGGGTTCCACGAACCTGCCCCGGGGTTCCGCGGCCCTGCCCCGGGGTTCCGCGGCCCTGCCCCGGGGTTCCATGAGAGGATCAAAAGGGGCCGCGGGATTTCCCTGATCTCCTAGGGCAGTTGCTAGGGGGCTGGGCAGTTTCCTGCACCGCAATTGGCTGCTGCTGGACAATGCAGCCAATCAGGAGCCTGGGGGTGTGGCCAAGCAGAGGAGGAAGCAGTGTATTTGTTCTATCCTGTCCTGTAATGTGTGTGTGTCTCCTGTGTCTGTCTGTCTCTGACCTCTCTGTCTCCTGTGTCTGTCTCTTACCTCTCTGTCTCCTGTGACTGTCTGTGACCCCTCTGTCTCCTGTGACCGTCTCTGACCCCTCTGTCTCCTGTGACTGTCTCTGACCCCTCTGTCTCCTGTGACTGTCTCTGACCCCTCTGTCTCCTGTGACTGTCTCTCGGGGTGCCCCAAGAGGGGAAAAAAAAGGTTGAATACCACTGCACTAGAGAAAGAAAGTTCAGTCGCCCCGGCCTGGTTGATTGAAAAGTACCCAAAGGCAAACTGCAGAAAGATCTCTGCCATAAGGTCACTTCTGAAGTCCTGATAAAAAAAAATATCAAAAAAAAGTTATTTTGTGACCCCTGACCTGTGTCAGCGACTTTGCACATCGGACTGTAGGATAACCTGAATGTAAGCTTCCTGCCAGGGTCTCTCCTCGCCAGCCACCCACAGCACTTATTATGAGTACCTATGGCCACTTTTAGATAAGGGACACTAGCTGGCGGGACTGCTGATCCTTTCCGAGGTGTAGCCTGACCAATCGGAGACAAAGCAGCCTGCAGGATGGAATGTATATGGGCTCCAGCTCTGCTATTCTAATAAACCTCCCCAGAGCACCCTGCGATCTATTCATGGTTACTGAGCAGGCAACACAGCTGCTACAGACCGTGCGATTCTCAGGGAGCCAACGCTGCACTGCTTATCTGTCCTGCAGAGAACAGGTTACTCTTAATATACTGCACAAGGACAGCGCGCAGCGTCACGCTCATGAATCTTCTGTTATCAGTGCGACTGGAGAATTGTAGGCACGTGCACAGATAAATAGGGAGACAGCCGCAGCATTGCAGAATGACCAGAAACACATAGCACTTCCACTCCTGAATGGGAAGTGCAGCTCTTTGCAAAGGAGTAAGGAGGTGCAATCCTGGGGCAAACAGCTGCACCGTGTCTAGTAAAGAAAAAATACCATTGAAAATCAATAGGATTTATTTCTTAGATACAGCAACCCCTGTGCCGTTAACATGTTGTTAGTTTGGGTAGTGATGGCTGCATGCAAAGTCTTGTCTCAGCTTACCTGTGCGATAGTCTGCAGGGGCAGGGTATTACTGGCACGAGGTAAGTAGCCAGACTGGAATTAAACAACTAATGATATGGAGCAGGGGCTGCCAACTCCAGTCCTCAAGTTCCACCAGCAGGTCAGGTTTTAAGTATATCCCTGCTTCAGCACAGTCAAAGACCGAGTCACCTGTGCTGAAGCAGGGATGTCCTTAAAACCTGTCCTGTTGGTGGCCCTTGAGGACTGGAGTTGGCAGCCCGGGTAACATGCTGCAACGTAACCCTCGAGCACTGGCTGGTTAATGTTATTGCTGCCGGACATTTTTCTTCCTGACAAGTGCCAGGACAAGGGGAGGCCAATAGGTGCCGAGGCCGGGGGCTCTCCGGGGGAAGGCTTCCTGCGGAAGGAGAGCACTTTTACCACGGTCACTCCAAATTAGTATCTAGTATCATGCGGAGAGATGTGTTAGGTCCGGCATTATTGGTTATACCTTGACGTTTGGTATGCAGGCGTACGACGCTTTGGCCAAAGGGTTTAACTAAATAACCAAGTAATTACTATTATTATTGAAGTATTTAAACTTTATACTTATTACCATATATGTTTTGTCAATTTGATGTAGCATTGGGCACCCCTGTCTTCTGTTGTATACTCTCTGTATACAGAATGATCGGCATTATCACCTGCGAGGACTCTGTGGGTAATGCTCCACGTGCAGCGTTATCTCGTCTAGCGTGGAAGATACCACGTGCAACGTTCTCATTTTAGCATGGAAGATACCACGTGCAGCATGATCTCGTTTAGCGTGGAAGATACCACGTGCAGCCACATAAAGAGAAATGAGCAAACCCAGTAAGAGGTGCTCTCCACAGAAAATCCCAGATAAGCATCCAAAGTGCTGCTTGTCACCCCCCCCCTCCCTAGATAGATAGATACAGTAGATAGATACAGTAGATAGATAGATATATTAGATAGATAGATAGATAAAGAGCTCATCTCCCAACATGTTTGTTTTTATGATTTTCGCCGCACTGTTTTGATGGGACACGCCCACTATTCCCAAAATGAAACATTTTTTCTGACTGGAAAACTGCTCACAAACGTTGAAAATTTCCATTCAACGACTTTTAGGCTGCGATTATACATAAAAATGCCCGTGATGTCGCCCGCAGCGACACCGCGCGGCTGAAAAACAAAAATTATACAGACCCGCAGAGCGCTTATACCAAGCGAGGCGGTGGCGCAGCTTGTACTGCAATGCGGGCAACAGTGGAAGCGTTTAGCAAATTTGTTTTCTGTTTGCGACGGCTGCGTCACGTCCAATCAAAAAAAAGAGATTTCAGCCTGCAGCCGCGCGCGCAGCAGCATGTGCACATCACTCTGCGACGTCGCTAAAGTGACGTCACAGATGCGCGCCCTGCAGTTCGGCTGTATAATCGCAAGCCTTAGCTGCGAGGACAAAGTGTAACTATTATACATATCATGTTCCGGATCATCCTTTAGGACAGGGGTTCTTCATTCCAGTCCTCAACACCCCCCCAACAGGTCAGGTTTTCGGGATATCCCTGCATCCGCACAGGTGGCTCAACCAGTCCCAGCTGCAGCACAGGTGGCTCAATCAGTGCTTGCTGCAGTACAGGTGCCTCAACCAGTCCCTGCTTCAGCACAGGTGGCTCAATCAGTGCTTGCTGCAGTACAGGTGCCTCAACCAGTCCCTGCTTTAGCACAGGTGGCTCAATCAGTGATTGAGCCACCTGTGCTGAAGCAGGATAAGCCTTACATCCTGACCTGTTTGGGGGGTGGCGGGGGTCTGGAGGACTGGAGTTGAGCACCCCTGCTTTAGGCAATATAAAACAGCAGCAGCCTGCGGAGATTAATGGATGTTATTTCTCTGCTACTGTTGTTGTTTTTTGTACAAATGGAAAATTACAGCGGCGTAAGCGACCGGCCATCTCTGCCGCCGAGCTGGATGGGAACATCAATTCACCGCAGCCCGGCGCCGGCATATCTCTTGGGCAGCGCGGAGAAGTGCAAGACAAGGGAAGGAATGACTTGGTGCGTCTCAGGGGGTGGAGGGGAAGGGGAGGCAGGAGAACGGCTTGTATTCAAGGGCAGTGTAACCCTTTGGTTTCCAGGCGGGACTGCAGCGCATTCAGAAAGGATGGGAGCTCTGGTACGGAGCAGCAGCTTCCCGGCATATTGCACAGTGGCCAGGAGTCTGCGTAGGTGGCACTGCTGCTTTAATATGCCTTATATTTTTATGCCCTGAAGGGATTATTTCAACAACACAGATGCGCGGCAAATGATTAAGAAAATGCAACATATTTCGATCGCGTAATCATACAACTACTGATGAGTGCTGTCAGCCAGCTGCCAAAAAGTTACTGCCGACACCCCTTCACTGCCAGAGAGGGCTCAAACGCATGGCGGCGAAAGCATGGCTCAGGGGATAGCAGCCAGGAAAACGGAGCAATACTGGAACAGCGGGAGGCATGAACCCGCTTTAAAAGTAGAAGGCTAAGACCCCGCTAGCGCTGATTGGGCGGCGCTTGCGACGAGGAATTAATATTACAGATATATGCAAGTCCCCGCTCACGCGGTGCGCGCGGCGCTCGTGCACACACGCTCAGCCGCGATCGGCGCGTAGGTAAACAAAAAATCTATACTTACCCACACGCTCAACTACCCGCAATGCCCCCCTCCCCTGTGTACAAGCCGGACACCTGGCGCTCATGCTTGGAGCGCTCTCCAAGCATGAGCGCGCTCAGCGCCAGCGGGGACTCAGCCTTATTACTCTCATTCATAGGTGTAGAGCGATGGCGTTTAGATTGGAGGTTGTATGGGGAGCAGAGAGCTCCAAAAACAATGCGTAAAAGGGGCCACTCCATTTTAAAAAGATATTCGATTTGCCAAGTGCCTTAAGAAAACCGTGGTACAGTACCAGGCCGGGATTTACTACGCCGTGATGCGGAGTATCCACAACTGGAGTCAATGGCAGATAACGCCGGATCGGGATGTGATATCCTGCATAGCGAGAGACGAGCAAAGAAACCATTAAACCTGCTCAACAATGGGGCATTTAATAACGACTTGTACAATCTCGGTGACGATTTAGGCCACGATTACAGTGGGTGCGCACACGCGCGTGACGGGGCGCATGGCGTCGAGAGCGCCTGCCGCCCGAGCGATGGGTGCATTGCGAGGGAGCGATTGGGGTTGCGATAAGGAGGCGTGGGGGACAAGGGGGGACACGAGGGCCAAGCAGGGTCAGTGGGGTGATTGTCCCAACTTTGCTCTCCTATCTCCACATGGAGCTTCCAGCAGTCAGGGTGTATACTCACTGTACCCTGTGCTGCTTGGCAGCCCACCAGAGGTCGTTGGTCCATAGAAGCTCAGGAGAGGAGCTGGTTAGGGGGGGCTCTGCAGTCAGAGACACTGATTTTTTTTCCCCTTCAGTGTCCGCAGTTGACGCATTGAAGGGCTGCATGCGGCCTTGGACCACAAGTTGGCCTCCCCTGTGCTAGAGAGAGACTCGGACTGCCCTAAATGCTGAGTAATACATGCGATTTTTGGTAGGAATGTTTAGGAGCCCCAGCAAACATCATTATTCCACTAATAATCTTCTACAGTTCCTGCTATTCCCCTCGGCCCCGGACAGCACATCCAACCCCTCCAAGAACTCTGAGTCCACCTTGAAATACACAGAACCCCTGCAGTGCTCTAGCACCGTAACCCTTCCGCAGAACACCACCCCCAACACTCAACAACCTTCCTCCGCTCCCCTGTTCAACGGGGGTGGGGAAGCTGCTCCTTGCAATTGTACTGGGCCCACCAACGCTTGTTAATGGCTCAGATCTCCAAAAATAGAAAGCAACTGATAGATTTAACAATGAAATATGTGATGAGGGTGAAAGGAATTGTGTAAAAATAATTTGGGGCTTCTATTTTCATTTCCTCCTATAAATAAAAGGAAATCGGGTACAGTGCAATGTTCAATAGATTGAACTGAGCTGATTCACAACCTTTTAAATAAAATCGGACAAGTATAAGTATTTTCTAACTCATTTCTTAACACTTTGAACATTGCCGTGGTAAACAAACGCTCGGCAAGGCAGGGCCGGCGCAAGGGTTTCGTGCGCCCTAGCCGGAACATAACATTTGCACCCCAGTTGTCCGACATTTGCACCCACCCCTGCCCCCCTCTTGCTTACCAGTCTTGGCGGCGGCACAACAGCGCAGCAGTAGACGATTATGTCAGCGGAAGGAAGACACAGACAGCGGGCGGCGGTGGCTCGGCTGTGGTAGGCGGCGAAGACATCCAAATCAGAGCAGGAGCACAGGAGACGGCAGGGGACGTACTCGCTGTAACACCGGACGTCTGACTTCCGGCGCCGGTGTTACAGCGCCTACCGTCTCCTGTGCTCCTGCTCCGATCGGATCGGATGTCTTCGCCGGCCACAGCCAAGCCACCGCCGCCCGCTGTCTCAACGTCTTCCCTCCGCTGACATCTTGTACTGCCGCTCCGCAACGCCTGTGCCGCTCGGCTCCCGTTGCGCCCCTTGAACCTTTGCGCCCACATAGGTTCGCCTAATGGACATCCGGCCTTCCTGGCAGGTCTTCACAGTATTTATCTAATGTATTTTGGTGATAATACTGCAGTCCTCAAAGCCACAGGAAAGGAATTCTTGGTAACTCTTTGTGCGCTGCTCGGGGAAACAAGAGTAACTAATGTGCTTCAACTCTGTGTCCGCATGGAAATCCAATAAGTAAAACAGTAAAATAAGTCACGCAAAACAGTTACTTTAGCGGCTGATTGAAGAAAGTCAATTGCACGGACTGGTTCTTTTTTACCCGCTAGGCTGGTTTGTCCCTGTAACTGGAACTGCCTCTCTTAGGCTGCGCTTATACAGCCGGCGACGCGATCGATGACGTCACCCGTCACCATTGCGAGGAGTTGTATTTGAAGTTTAGGCGACGTCGCTGGATGACGTCATAATAGGGGCAGGCAGAGGCACGGAGAAGCTCCCGATTGGCCGCAAAGGGAGACCGTCGCCGAAACAAAATCAAATATCAGTGACCACCAGATTTCTGGTAGCGCTGTCGCTCCGTCGCTTTGTCACCGCCGCGTGCACTATAAGCGCCGGCGACCACGCATTTGTTTTGACGCAACGGCGATGTCGCATCACTGGCACTATAAGCTCAGCCTTAGACTGCATTTATAGTGGCAGTAACGGCGCGTGCGACATCACGCGCCGCCAAAACAAACCTGTTTAGTTTTATGATGCTGTCCATAGTATGGACGAAGGCGCGGCCGTTTTTTTTGCGCGCAACGCCCGGGTCACGTGCGCGGTTCAGTGCAATCTCGTATAATAGAGAGTGCAGCATACAGAGATCCTTATTCATTTTGTCATTTATCTCTGCTGAAATTCCTGATTTGCACCACTATTATAATCGACAAAATACAATACTAATTGCTGAGTATAACGGCCGTCTGTGAGGGAGAGGGGGGAAGAGTTGGAGGAAGAGTTGGGGGAAGAGTTAAGAGAGGAAGTGTTAGGGGAAGAGTTGGGGGAAGAGTTAAGAGAGGAAGTGTTAGGGGAAGAGTTGGGGGAAGAGTTATGGGAGCGAGGAAGTGTTAGGGGAAGAGTTGGGGGAAGAGTTAAGAGGAGAGGAAGTGTTAGGGGATGAGTTGGGGGAAGAGTTAAGAGAGGAAGTGTTAGGGGAAGAGTTGGGGAAGAGTTATGGGGCGAGGAAGTGTTAGGGGACAAGTTGGGGGAAAGAGTTAAGAGGAGAGGAAGTGTTAGGGGAAGAGTTGGGGAAGAGTTATGGGGCGAGGAAGTGTTAGGGGACGAGTTGGGGGAAAGAGTTAAGAGGAGAGGAAGTGTTAGGGGAAGAGTTATTGGGCGAGGAAGTGTTAGGGGACGAGTTGGGGGAAAGAGTTAAGAGGAGAGGAAGTGTTAGGGGAAGAGTTGGGGAAGAGTTATGGGGCGAAGAAGTGTTAGGGGACGAGTTGGGGGAAAGAGTTAAGAGGAGAGGAAGTGTTAGGGGAAGAGTTATTGGGCGAGGAAGTGTTAGGGGACGAGTTGGGGGAAAGAGTTAAGAGGAGAGGAAGTGTTTGGGGAAGAGTTATTGGGCGAGGAAGTGTTAGGGGACGAGTTGGGGGAAGAGTTAAGAGGAGAGGAAGTGTTATTGGGAAGAGTTGGGGGAAGAGTTATGGGGCGAGGAAGTGTTAGGGGACGAGGAAGTGTTAGGGGACGAGGAAGTGTTAGGGGACGAGTTGGGGGAAGAGTTAAGAGGAGAGGAAGTGTTAGGGGACGAGTTGGGGGAAGAGTTAAGAGGAGAGGAAGTGTTAGGGGACGAGTTGGGGGAAGAGTTAAGAAAAAGAGAGAGAAAGTGTTACGAGGAGAGGAAGGGAAAGGGGTAGCTGGGGAGAAAGTGAGAAATAACTCCCAGGTGACATATACCTCATTAAACACACCTTTCTAGAATACGTGGACAGATAGCTGTGCACAGAAAGACACACACTTGAGATACCCGGGAAATATGCCAATTTAAATAATTTTAATACGAGTTGCATACTCAAATTAGCATATTTCCCAGGTATCTCAGGTGTGCTCAGTTTTATACGCAGGTGTTTCTCCACGTGTTGTATAAAAGGTGTGTTCGGGGAGGTATACAAGTCACGGGGGCAAAGGGCAGGGAGGGGCGGGGGGGGCAAAGGGCAGGGAGGGGCGGGGGGGGGCAAAGGGCAGGGAGGGGCGGGGGGGGGCAAAGGGCAGGGAGGGGCGGGGGGGGGCAAAGGGCAGGGAGGGGTGGGGGGTCAAGGGGCGGGGGGGCAAAGGGCAGGGAGGGGCGGGGGGGCAAAGGGCAGGGAGGGGCGGGGGGGCAAAGGGCAGGGAGGGGCGGGGGGGCAAAGGGCAGGGAGGGGCGGGGGGGCAAAGGGCAGGGAGGGGCGGGGGGGCAAAGGGCAGGGAGGGGCGGGGGGGCAAAGGGCAGGGAGGGGCGGGGGGGCAAAGGGCAGGGAGGGGCGGGGGGGGGGCACAGGAGATGCAGACAGGCATACAGTGCTTTCACAAATATATAATAAAGATTAGTTTTGTGGATACGCGCTAACCTCAGGGAAAATATAACGGCTGTTAAAGATTTACATAATGTCCCGTTACTAGTGAGTGAGTGGACGGACCGCCTGTGGGGATGGCCCTATAGGAGTTAAACTAAAAAAGACTTCTAGATGGGAATACTGCCTTACAGTACCGTGTTTTGGTCCACACGTCTCACTGATTTTGGTCCTCAGAGGTAACATGTAATTTCTCCTTCGGATGCTCAAGCCACACAACATTTTAGGAATAACTCCCCCCACCCCCACCTCAAAAAAAAACATGGTATTGTACTCAGACAGTAACAGTATTGCCCAATTAACCCCAAAACATTACCTATTTCTGGGGTGCCATGGGGAGGGTTAAAATCACACTGCTAAACATGTCACTGCCATGGTTTGGCTTGGTTTGGGCCTTTTAGGGACTGTGCATTCTAAGGCCGCGCTTATAGTGCCGACGATGGCGACGCGTGATGTCACCGCTGCCACAAGCGAAAGTTGTATTTCACTTTGCGGCGGCGGCGCGGGCGACTGGTTGGTTCAGGGGCTGTCACATGAGACGACAGACCCTGAAAAATCCAATATTTACGGCTACCAAAAATAGTGTTGCCACATTGCGCTTACTATAAGCGCTTACTATAAGTGCTTGCACCGGCGACAATGCTCTTGTTCTCGGGCGACGTCGCGTCGCCGGCACTATAAGCACAGCCTAAGACAGAATCCCACACACTGACTCCAGCTCCGGGCAGACTATGTTCCTGCCGGACACAAAATGGCAGACACCACGCCCGTCATCCAATAGAAATATGAGGTGACATTGCAGCTTTCTATTAGTGATCCCACATCCATGTTTGTTGTCACAACGAGCACAAAAAAAGACAAAATACATGGGGAATCCAGGGGGCCGTACATTGGGAGACTATGGATGGTTCAGGTAAGGATATATATCTATATAGATATATATCTATATAGATATATATCCATTTGGGGGGAGGGGCAGCAGACTTCTGCTTTAATGTTTCATAGCAACATTTTCTGAGCAGAGGGACTGTGTTGCAATGCTTCATTTAGCAAGAAGTGATAATATGCTCATTGTGGCAGAAATTCACAAAGCTTAAATTGTAAGTGGTTCTCAGCCTTGAAAAAACGCTGGAGCACATTAAATATGCATTGTAAGTCAGTGAAAACCCATCACCATGTACTGTGTGCCTGCAGAACTCCGGCACGCTCGCTCTTTCCTTGTAAAAACACTGTGACTGTGCTACTTGCTGATATATTTTAAATAACCTCATAGCTTACTACATCATGGACTATTTAAAATATTACAACAAAACAAAATGGGAAAACCTGAAATATTAAATTAAGACATGGCAAAAAAAAATAAAAAATATGGATTGGTTGGGTCTTGAAGTGTAAAATATCCAATATCTACACCTGGCCACCATCACTGAACCCAGGTTAAAAACCTCTGTACTTTACCAAACATGTGCAATAGCTACGTAAAAAAACTAAAATGAATATTATTTTTTAAGCAGAAAGATCTACAAACAAAAACAAAACAAAAAAATAACCACAATTTTGTTTGGTTGTTATTCTCCATCATATAAATGGGAATGATTCTTGGTGAAGTAGACTTCTCCTGGTTCTGTGCCCCAGTGTCCTGCCAAGAGCTCCGAGCATCAGCTGCGGTGTCTGTCAAAAAAAAAACAAAAAAACCCTACAATATGTCTCCTTTTCCTTTCTTCGTTTTTTTTTTTTTTGTAAATGAAAAAGTATGCTCCGCTCTCCTTCCAGATCTGACATCCTGCTTCGTGGCAGCTTGTACACACATCTCCGCTTCAAAACACCCAACCAAAAACCCTCTCATCTGCTCGCAAATGCTTTTATAGACGAGAGGAGGAGAGCATCGGCAGAGCACCGAGGACGTGCGGGGGAGTATTTGGCGAGGAGTTCGGAGATGCGTGGAGGGGCCGCGTTGTGGAGAACTTTAATGCGATTCTTGACCAGGGGGTGGGGCCAACTCCAGTCCTCAAGAGCCACCGACAGGTCAGGCTTTCAGGATATCCCTGCTTCAGCACAGGTGGGTAAGTCCGTAGTTCAGTCATAATGACTGCACCAGCTGTGCTGAAGCAGGGATTTCCTGAAAACCTGACCTCTTGGTGATCATTGAGGACTGGAGTTGGCCACCCCTGTTGTAGATGATATTGGTAGCCAGTATAGGGATTTTTATAGTGGGGAGGTAGGCTGGCAACAGCATTCAGAACAGGGGGGGGGTGACATATGGGACAGAGAAAGAACAGCTAGGAGGAGGTTATAGAAGTTTTGGGGCAAAGGGGAGAAGGATGTAGGGTGGTAGCTGGAGGGAGGAGCTGGATCTACAAAAGGCTTCTACAGGGCAGGTGCTACAGTAGCCTGCTTGAAGACAGAGGGAATACACCAGTGTTGAGAGGGAGGCTGAAGATGTGAGTTATGAGGAAGGAATTAAAGTCGGGAAGGTGTAGAGGAGATGTGAACGAATGGGGTCAAGTGGGCAGGTTGTAAGAGGTGAGGAGGAGAGAAGACGAGAATCTTCTCCCCCAGTCACTGGAGAGCAGGATTCCAGGATTGCTTTGGGAGCCTGGGGTGGGCATGTAGGTGTGTACAGCATGGGGCCTGACTGGATATGATTTGATGTCGGGTTCCATCAATTTTATATTTACATTAAGTTGTTACATCTTGGTTAGAACCCAACAGGGGGGAGGCTGGTGAAGGTAGGCACAGAAGACAGTTAAAAGTGGAGAAAATGTATTGGGAGCTGGAGGATATTGTGTGTATAAGAGTTTAGAAATAGGTTTGTTTGGCAAGTGGTGGGGCAATGTTGTGGAAAGAGACAATACATTTGTAGTGGAGGGAGATTTCATCCAGTGGCGTTCTGCAGTGCTTTTTTTGAGGTAGTAAGTTCTGCTACTGTGCCAGGATTGGAGCCGAAGTTGACAACATCACCGAGTGGTAACAGACACCTCTTGGTCTATGGTAGATAAGATGATACTGTGGTGCATGTTGCTAGCTACGGGCAGGACAAGATAGATAAGTGAGAGAACAGGTGGGGTGCCAGAGTTTGACAATTGGACGGGTTCTAGAGTGAGCAGGTTGTGTGAACTGTGTGAGGAGACAGGAATAGTTAGAGTTGCAGGAAGGAGGTAGAGAGGGGATAAAAAAAGAAGGTGGTGATCTGAGAAAGGTTAGGGTATGTTAGAAAAGTCAGAGATAGACCAAAGACAAGATAATACAAGTTCAAATGAGTTTTAACCACGATGGGTGGAAGAGTTGGTCCACGGAGAAAGTCAAAACAAGGAATTTAGTTAAGGTAGGTGTAAGGCAGCGGAGGCATTGAGGTTGCCAATATGCATGTTAAAAATCACATACAATGAGGGTAAGAATGACAGAGGAAAGCAGATGTACTGTATGAGCCAGACAGCAAAGTTATCAAAGAACTGGGCAGCTGTAAGATGAGAATGTGAGAGATGGGCAGGAGGGTATGGCTTTGTGCATCTAAGAAAGAGCAAGATATCTAATCCACCAACATGGCTGTTGCTTGGCCTAAAATTATGGCAAAGGAAAGGCCTCCAAATGATAGAGCAGCAGGGGAGGCAATATCAGAAGGGATGAGCCATGTCTCTGTTATTGCCAGAAGGTTAAGGGAGCTGGAGAAAAAAGGGCTCTGTACTGTTATCAGCTTATAGCAGAAAGAGCAGGCGTTCCATAGAAGAAAGTTAAGGCATGGAGATGAGGTTGGAGGAGATTTAGAAGGTTTAGGGGTGGAGCACGAGAGTAGACGGGTAGGTGAGAGGGGTCAAGATTTGGTGAGATGTCCCCATAAAGCAATGGAACTAGTAGGTAAATGAGAAGGGGATACCTCCTCCCACTCCCGCCTCCATCAATCCGATGGAATTCCATAACCAGCAACATCAGACTCTCCCCAACACTGCACTCATTTAAACATGACCTGAAAATTCACTTCAAGGAAGCTTTCGCATCATCCACCTGAAAATCTCAATCTTCTTCCTCCTGCCTCTACCATAATACCGACCGTTTGTGTATGGGGAAGTACCACTCATTAGCTGAAGTATGCCAGAACATGTGCTTTAAGTAAGCAGATCTCTCACTCTGTCACATGTTTATCATATATAGAGTTGTTTACTACAAAGGAAGTGTGACTCAAGTATGCATTTGCTACAACACTATTACCATGCACCCCACAACTGGAACAGTCTACCGGAGACTCACAGCCGCCACCAGTGTAAGTTCTTTCAAAACTAAAGCTATTTCACATGTTAATATGGTCTGTAACTGTTATATACACTGTGACAAACGGCTTACTCCGGGGCTCCGCCGTCTGTCCGGGAGTGTTAGAACACGGTCTTTTAGGGTAGGTTAAATGATGAGACGTCACGTACTGTTCCTTTAAACAGGCTATGCCTGGTTTATTCAGTCCCAGGCACTGAGACTGCCACAGTTTAAACAGAAAACAAAGCCAAACAAAAAGCTGCTCGTCTGAGCGATAACTTAAACTTAGATGTCCCTGACTCAGAGTTGGAAGTGGCTTGTCCACTTCCACCAACAAAATAAGTACCTTTGCAGTCTTTAGACAAACTAACAGAATGAATGAAGCGATTTGGGAAAGAGGCTTTCTCACCCCTCTGCAGTTCAGCAGCCTTCCAGGCTCTTGGGCGGGGCCCAGAGGAAACAGGAAACAGGTCTTATATACCTGAACTCTAATCAGCATGACAGGTGACAGAAAACAGGCAGCAGACAAACTGTGGAATGGAGTGCCTGTACCACGAGGCTGCCCTGTTCAGCTTAGACAGGACAGAAACTGTTCAGTATCCTGGGAGCCCTGTATATGGAGTTTATTACCAACCCCTGGTTTCTGTCACATATCCTCCCCCCCAGCTCAGACCTCGAGGGGTGAGCGACCATGGATATTAGGGAGTGCATCCTTGACAACCCGTCGGCATTGCCATGTTTGTGCCCCGACCTGTGTTCCACAGAAAATTTAAAGGGCTGTAGGCTTAGGAACCACCTGGTCACTCTAGCGTTCTTCTCCCTATTTTGACACATCCAGGTAAGGGGTGCATGATCTGTGACCAATCGGAACTTTCTCCCCAACAGATAATACTTGAGTGTCTCTACAGCCCACTTTATTGCGAGACACTCTTTCTCGACTATGGAGTAATTTTTCTCCTGGGGATTTAGTTTCCTACTTAAATAAAGGATGGGGTGCTCCTCACCTTGAGACTCCTGGGAGAGTACCGCCCCCAGCCCTACCTCAGATGCGTCGGTTTGGACTACGAACTCTTTGGAGAAGTCAGGTGTGACCAACACTGGTTGGGCACAGAGAGCTTCTTTCAGGCTTCTAAAGGCCTGTTCGGCTTCGGGGGACCACTTTACCATTAGCGGTCCTCTTGCTTTTGTGAGGTCGGTTAGTGGGGTTGCCTTAGTTGCAAAATTGGGAATAAACCTCCTATAGTAGCCAATTAACCCCAAAAAGGTCCTTACTTGTTTTTTTGTGACTGGCCTTGGCCAATTTTGTATCGCCTCTACTTTGAGTGTTTGTGGTTTGAGTAACCCTCTACCAATAGAATACCCCAGATACTTGGCCTCCTCCAGACCAATAGTGCATTTAGCGGGGTTAGCAGTTAGTCCAGCAGACCGAACTGCGTCGAGCACAGCTTGGACCTTTGGAAGGTGGGATTGCCAATCTTCACTATGGATTACCACATCATCCAGGTAGGCGGCAGCGTACCGAACATGTGGTTTTAAAATTTTATCCATCATTCTTTGGAATGTGGCGGGAGCTCCATGTAAGCCAAAAGGCAGCACCTTATATTGAAAGAGGCCGTCTGGGGTTGAGAAGGCTGTTTTTTCTTTTGCCCTTTCTGTGAGGGGAACCTGCCAGTACCCTTTTGTTAGGTCTAGGGTTGTGAGATATCGGGCTTTGCCCAGTCTCTCTACAAGTTCATCCACCCTGGGCATAGGATAAGTATCAAATTTTGACACCGCGTTTAGTTTCCGGTAGTCATTACAAAACCTTGTTGTACCGTCTGGCTTTGGGACTAAAACTATAGGGCTGTTCCACCCACTTTGGGATTCCTCAATTACGCCTAGTTTTAGCATTTTTTTAACCTCTAAACTTATAGCCTCTCTCTTGGCCTCTGGGATTCGGTACGGTTTAAGGTTAACTCGGACCCCCGGTTCAGAGACTATGTCATGTTTAATTACGTTAGTTTTACCTGGCTGTGTAGAGAAGATTTCTTTGTTCCTTCTCACTAAACTCTGGACCTCTCGTTTCTGATGCACGGACAGTGTTTCAGCTATGCTAACCTCTGGGTCAGTTTCTTGATTCTCTGACGGACCTGGGGGTACTAGGGTTAACAAGACCTCTCTATCTTTCCAGGGCTTGAGTAGGTTTATATGGTAAATTTGCTCAGGTTTCCTCCTACCTGGCTGCCTTACCCTATAATTTACTTCTCCCACTCTTTCCAAGACCTCATATGGCCCATGCCATTTAGCAAGGAATTTACTCTCCACGGTGGGAACCAGAACTAGTACCCTATCACCTGGAAAAAAAATTCTGACCCTAGCACCCTTATTATACGTATTCCTTTGTGCTTCTTGAGCTTTCTCCATGTGTTCCCTCACTATGGGTAGGACTGCAGCAATGCGGTCCTGCATTTGGGCAACATGCTCTATTACACTTCTGTAAGGGGTAACCTCGTGTTCCCAAGTTTCTTTGGCTATATCCAGTAAGCCCCTTGGATGTCGGCCATACAATAGTTCAAACGGGGAGAAGCCTGTGGATGACTGGGGAACTTCCCTAATGGCAAATAACAGGTATGGTAACAAACAGTCCCAGTTTTTCCCATCCTTATCGACCGCCCGGCGTAACATGCTCTTTAAGGTTTTATTGAACCTTTCCACTAAACCATCTGTTTGTGGATGATAGACTGAGGTTCTGAGATGCTTGATTTGTAGGAGTTTACATAGCTCTTTTGTTACTTGGGACATAAATGGTGTTCCCTGGTCAGATAAGATCTCTTTAGGAATTCCGACCCGGGAAAACAGAAGTACTAACTCTTTTGCTATGTTTTTAGCAGAGGTGCTACGTAGGGGAACTGCCTCCGGATATCGGGTAGCATAATCTAATATTACCAATATATGCTGGTGTCCCCTAGCAGACTTTATTAGGGGTCCTACTAGATCCATAGCAATCCGGTCAAATGGTACCTCTATTATGGGAAGGGGTACCAATGGGCTGCGGTATGCTTTGAACGGGGCGGTGATCTGACATTCTGGGCATGAGGAACAATAGTTTGTAATTTCTGCCAGAACCCCAGGCCAATAAAAGCTTCGGAGAACCTTTTCTTTTGTCTTTTCCACCCCTAGGTGTCCCCCCAATGGATGACTATGTGCGAGGTGTAATACTACGTTACGGAATGTCCGTGGTACCAACAATTGTTTAGTTGTAACTGATTTTCTTTTATCAACCCGATATACTAGGTCGTTCTCTACCTCGAAGTAGGGGTAAGCAAGTGACCTATCTGGTTGGCCATGAGTACTATTCTGGTCCCGTATATTTCCCCTTGCTACCGCTAATGTGGGGTCCTCCCACTGGGCCTTCTTAAAACTCCCAGGACTGACCTCTAGGTCAGCGAGGGTCTTATCCTGTACTGGGGTGGTAAGTGCCTGATCAACATCTTGATTTGGGGTATTCCCTACCAAAGTAGTGATGGGGAAGGGAATTTCACAGCACTCCTCCTTTTCCCCCTTCTTATTTGGGCCCTCGTCAACCTCCATTTCTGAAAAAGGGAAAGGATTTGTTTCTTCTAACACTTCGTTATGGTCTGCTATTGAACTCTGGGCGCTATTCTGAGCTGGGGACCACATTTTTAGAAAATGGGGAAAGTCGGTCCCTATTAACACATCATGTGCCAGTTTGGGTACAACACCCACCTTGAAATCTAAAGAACCAAATTCTGTTTCAAAAAAAACATCAACAGTGGAATATTCATGATTATCCCCATGTATACAACAAATTGCCACTCTTTGTGAACTGTTTACCTGTTTCTTCTTAATGGGCAATAGGTATTCGGACACTAGTGTGACCATACTCCCAGAGTCAAGAAGTGCCCGAACCCTCTTACCATTAACCTTTACAAATGCCCACAGATGGTTATTCAAGGGGTCCTCTGGGCTAGGGCCCATACATTGGGACAACAGCGAATAAGGTTCCACGCTGTTGCATTGCATGGGCTCATCATTTAGTGGGCAGATTTTTGCTGTGTGGCCCCTCTCATGACAATTTACACATTTAGGTACATAGTCTGTGTCCCACTTAGAGCCTTTTCCCGGCTCCCCATGTTGGCTATTGCCCTTAGTGTGCGAACCACTGTTGCTGGAGCGGCGTGAAGGTGGTCGCCGCTCTTCAGCGCCCCTTAACCCCGGTACCCTTTTACCGTCTCTGGAAGAGTCCTGGAACCTCGGATAGTGGGGTTGCTCCACGACTGTGGGTTGCGGGTGCTCTTCTGCTGCACTGTACCTTTCTACAAGGGCCACAAGCTCATCCGCATTGTGGGGGTCACTCCGACTGACCCAACGGCGTAAGGCAGAGGGAAGTTTCCTCAAGAACTGGTCCATGACCAACCGTTCCACGATGTGGCTTGCTGAGTTGATCTCGGGTTGTAGCCACTTCCGGGCGAGGTGGATGAGGTCATACATCTGGCTTCGGGTGGCTTTATCCATCGTGAAGGACCATGCGTGAAACCTTTGGGCACGAACAGCCGTGGTTACGCCGAGGCGGGCGAGGATCTCGAACTTCAATTTTGCATAGACGTTAGCTTCGGCTGGCTCTAGATCAAAGTAAGCCTTCTGGGGTTCGCCGCTTAGGAAGGGTGCGATTAGACCAGCCCACTCAGCTTCTGGCCATCCCTCTCTCTGTGCCGTGCGTTCAAACGTGAGAAGATAGGCTTCCACATCATCCGAGGGTCCCATCTTCTGAAGGTAGTGGCTTGCCCTGGTCATTTTCGGAACTGGGGCTGCCTCTGCCAGTGGAAGGTTACTGATAGTCCCCCTCAGGATCTCGAGTTCCTGCTGTAAGCCCTGAGCGAACCGCTTTTGCTCCTCTCTCAGCAGGCGGTTTGTCTCTTGCTGGTTTGCATTAGTCTCTTGCTGGGCTATTAACAGCTGTCGCTGGGTTTCACTCGCCTGTTGCTGGGCTTCATTCGCGTCTTTCTGGACAGCGACATTGCGTACCAGCGCACTCACCACGTCTTCCATCTTGTTTGGAGAGAGAGAAAAAAAAACCTTCTTTTTTTTTTTTTTTTTTTTTTTTTAAAGTTCTTTAACCCCCAGACCTTTCAGTGTTCTGCCCGCATTCTCCACCATATGTGACAAACGGCTTACTCCGGGGCTCCGCCGTCTGTCCGGGAGTGTTAGAACACGGTCTTTTAGGGTAGGTTAAATGATGAGACGTCACGTACTGTTCCTTTAAACAGGCTATGCCTGGTTTATTCAGTCCCAGGCACTGAGACTGCCACAGTTTAAACAGAAAACAAAGCCAAACAAAAAGCTGCTCGTCTGAGCGATAACTTAAACTTAGATGTCCCTGACTCAGAGTTGGAAGTGGCTTGTCCACTTCCACCAACAAAATAAGTACCTTTGCAGTCTTTAGACAAACTAACAGAATGAATGAAGCGATTTGGGAAAGAGGCTTTCTCACCCCTCTGCAGTTCAGCAGCCTTCCAGGCTCTTGGGCGGGGCCCAGAGGAAACAGGAAACAGGTCTTATATACCTGAACTCTAATCAGCATGACAGGTGACAGAAAACAGGCAGCAGACAAACTGTGGAATGGAGTGCCTGTACCACGAGGCTGCCCTGTTCAGCTTAGACAGGACAGAAACTGTTCAGTATCCTGGGAGCCCTGTATATGGAGTTTATTACCAACCCCTGGTTTCTGTCACAACACCTATAATATTTATTATCTTTAACTGTGCACACAATGTCTCATATATAATGTACTGTATAACCCTTTTCACTCATTGTAACTATGTATTTGTAACCATGTATTTGTCATCATAACTCTGTGTCCAGGACATACTTGAAAACGAGAGATAACTCTCAATGTATTACTTCCTGGTAAAACATTTTATAAATAAATTTAAAAAAAACTTAGCACTAATTGGAGGAAGCCTAATAGAAAATACTATAAATAAGAGCCTGGGCTGGGGATAGTGCCAGAAGCTTCTCCACTGACCGTGTAGGTGCCCTGGCCAAGAATTCCCCTCACTTTCTCAGGATCAGAATAAACTGATTGGAGTTTCCCCAGGTGTTTCGAGCGTTTTTCCTGTTCTATGCTGTTAAGCTGTGCAAGCTGTAACTGATAACATAACCGAAGCGAAGTAAAATCCTTTTTTGATTACATCTCTAAGGCCAGTAATATAGTGGGCGTCAGTGCGCACCTGTGCGAACGCTCGTGCACGTGACGCACACTTTTTGTGTGTACGGTCCGTGCTGCTGTGAGCAACGCGCTTGGAAGGGTACTGTGTTTGTGTCGTTGGGTAGCTGTTTCTCTGTGTGTGTGTGTGTGTCACGTGGAAGCTGTCAATGTGTGTGTCACAGGGTAACTGTGTGTGTCAATTTGAAGTGGTCTGTGTGTCACTGGGGAAGCTGAGTGTGTGAATATATTATATAATATTTTAAACATAAAAAAAAAAGACGTGAAAATAATTTATTTATGAACATTGTGCAATATTTAATAAAATAAATTATATATATATATATATATATATATATATATATATATATATATATATATATATATATATACACAGTGTTCGACAAACCTATACATTTGCTCGCCCCGGGCGAGTGGATTTAACCCACGGGCGAGTAAATATTGGCCCAAGCAGCACACGTTTGGTACTAGGTGGCGAGTAGATTTTTTTTGTGTGGCGAGTAGATTTTTTGGTGATTTGTCAACCACTGTGTGTGTGTGTGTATATATATATATATATATATATATATATATATATATATATATATATATATATATATATATAACACACACACACACACACATTGCAGCCTCACTCTGAGCGGTAGCGGCGCGAAAACATTCTTTTCACAGTCTTCCCCCCGATCGCTCGGCTCCATGCTCACTGCCGTGCGCACACGCGTCCCTAGTATAGAATGGCTGGCTAACCACAGCCAATTAGAAGTGCCACACGCGCGCACGGCGCAGCAAGCGTGCCCACTATATTACAGGCCTTAGACTGTTTACCGACTCAGAGTGTGCAAGTTATTGGCTGAATACAGAATCTTTGCATTACAGTTTGCAATAAAGTTATGGACATTGCAGCTGCGTCATAGCAAACTGCTTTCACAGACAACAATGTTTTTCTCCCCGGGCTAACTTACGTTATTAACTCTCTTCCTTAAGCTGCGATCAGGTTGCCTGCGTCGCGACATGCGCGCACACGATCGGGGCTCTTACCGGTGTTCCTGTGGTAGAATCTGAAGAGCCCGCGGCGCTGTAGCACGTCGACGCTGCTACATTTGGGCCCGACAAGTAGATTTGTGTTTCAGGCTGCAGTTGCGCGACATCAGCATCACGTGAGCTGGTTCAGCCAATGAGGGCGAACCAGCTTCATGACGCATCCGTGACGTATTTGCCACGCCCCTGATCGCCTCCCCAATTTCCTGCAGCCTTTGTGCACACATCGCTGGGGCTGCAGGAGCGCGCGGCTGCGCACACGGTAGCGTGCAGAAACGTTGGCACCCTGAGCGCAGCCTTATACTATTTGGAGCAGGGCCCTCCATGCCTACTGTTGATATTTATGGTTATTGTCTTCTGATCCCATTGTACTTTACTGTGACATATGTTACGTAATTACATAGTAGATGAGGTTGAAAAAAGACATATGTTTATCAAGTTCAAAATACGCTAAATTTAGACGACAGATACTTTATCCTACAGTATATTTGTATTTACAGTATATTGAGCCAAAAAAAGGCAAACAAAAAAACCCAGTAATACATTATCCATAAAGGGTAAAATAAATTGCTTCCCAACTCCAGAAATGGCAATCAGATGTCTCCCTGAATCAACATCCTTCCCATGTTTACTTATCTGGTATATCCCTGTATACCGTACCTTTCTAAAAAGATGTCCAACCTTTTTTTGGAAGATGTTGGTGTGTTATAAATAAAACAAACATACTAAACATTTTAAATGCAGTCATATGAAGAGCCAAAACAGGGTCAGATGAAATGCTTCTCCAAGCCCAGAATGCCGAATATACTGTACAGTGACAGCACTGAAGGATTCTGGGGAGAGTTGAGAATAGAGTGGCAAGATACCCAGCCATCCACTTTCTGCTTTCAGTCCAACTTAGCCTGCCAAATAAAGTGTGTGTATACAGAAATATACACGAAGTGTGAGTAACTTCTCTCATCACTCCCAATGGGTATAGTACAGTATAGGAGAAAACCCTAACCAGAGTGTAGATTCTTATAAAGTAAATATTGTGTGTGTGTCTGTGTGTCCGTGTGTGTGCCTGAAATGGACTCCTGCACATTTAGATTTCTGCTTGCAGTTTAGCATTGAAGTCGGAGAGGTTGTCGTTCTGAAATGAGTCGATATAATTTCATTATTTGCTATATCAGGGTGTGAATTAATTTCTTAAAGGGGACATGTTTTTTTTAAGTATTACGGTATTATGTCCAACATTGCGAATAGTGGAGGCACGATCTCTTCTTTAGTCCTGGATAGTGTGGTTACTTATTTATTTATTTAAGCCTTTCAGTTATTTCTTAGATGGACATTGGATTTATTGCAACATTTTTGTAGATTATTGATGCTTTACGTAGGTACAGTTACCACACGTTCCGGCCATTTTAAATAGTTTTATTTCATTGTTACACTTTACACACATTATACATTGTTTTGATTCGTTGTTTGGGTGGGACGCTGGGTAACGATATATGAGCCAGCGTTTCAGTGATTTGGGCGCCATTTTATGCGTAGTTGTTTGGGTGGTTCCTACGTAGCGAAGTAAAGGCTGGCGATTTTTGCGCCATTTGTTTGTGCAAAATGCCAATAAAAGGACATGATGTCTCACTAATTGTGTAGTGTCTTGAGAAAGGACCGGTTTCAGGACCGGAACGTGGATTCGATAAAATTAAACACTTTTTTTTCCACTATAAAAGTCCTGTGGGCGCCAATTCTTGTAACACACACATATACACACACACATATACACACACACGTTTATATATGTATATAGTTACAATAATTGGCACTCTAATCTGTACACACACACACACCAGAGAGACATTCATTATTCTTCCATACCTAATTGTGCTCATTTGCATGTCATTACCCAGAATCCCTGGCTGTAGTGCAAGCACTATATGCCAAGAGATAATGGGGAAGAGCAGGGTTGCAGACAAGCCCGAGACGTGTGAATGTGCTGACAACGTGTGGTTTTTATTTACTGAACCCAATTGTTACATTTGTCTGTAGTTTGGTTTCTGGGACACATTGACAAGGCCGTTCAAATCATTCACGAGTCACTGAAACGGTGATGTTACGTTACTCACGCCAGGTCAGTGCATTTCTGGAACCGCTGCAGGTGTACAGTATAACCCTGAGACTCAAAAAAATAAATAAACATTCAGCCCTATCGGGCTATTAACTTCCCCAGTTTCATTTAAAACCCTCAATGAATTAAGTCAGGGGTAGCCAACTCCATTCCTCAAGGGCCACCTACAGGTCAGGTTTTCAGGAGATCCCTGCTTCAGCACAGGTGGCTCAATCAGTGGCTCAGACTGAGCCACTGATTGAGCCACCTGTGCAGAAGCAGGGATCTCCTAAAAACCTGGCCCTTGATGTGTGGAGTTGGCCACCCCTGAATTAAGTGAAAAGAAGTCAGATGGTAACCCTAGAAGCCTGGCGCCGTTCCCACATTACCTCTCGGTCCCTCCCCACATGCACATTCTATATAATAAAAATAAAAACACTAAAATGATAATAAAAGTCATGGATTCTGCCTAAATACGGTAGCAGCTGAGTTCAGCAATTAGCAAATTAACAGCTTGGCAAGTGTTCTGTCGCACTGGGCTCGTGGTCAGAAACAGAAGAAATCTTCCTTGGATGTGCCGCAGACTTTGGAAGGCTTTCTCGGCTGTCATAAGGAAAGTTCGCGTTTATTTAATACAAACCGAGTCCTTGTTTGAGAGATTTGGTCTACCTCCTAATAAAACACTGGTACATTTTCAGCACGGCTGATGGGCGACAGCATGTTTAGAATCAGAAAGCACCTAATGGAATCCAAACACTATAAACAGGAAACCCTTTCCCTGCCAGAGAGGCCTGAACGCACTGCTACTATCATCATCATCATCATCATCAATCATCTCTGACTTTAACGCCCTCACTTCGTGTTAGTATGTCGCTCTCTAACATTTAAGGATTTAGGAGGGTTAAAATAAACCTAGGCAGCATTGCATGTGAAGTCTATCAGTGTAATGCAATTGTAAGCTCTTCCGGGCAGGGACTCCTTTTCCTAAATGTTACTTTTATGTCTGAAGCGCTTCTCCCCTTGATCTGTTATTTGTATTATTTGTTATTTATAAGATTGTCACGTGTATTACTGCTGTGACGCGCCATGTACATTAATGGCGCTATATAAAGACACACATGTTTTAAAAGAAAATGAGTGATTTGGCAGTTGTGAAAGGATTGTGTTTGCGTCCTACTGGATAACAGTGTATGAAGTACAGCAGGGCCCCGCTTCTCGGCGATCCGCCGATACAGCGGCACCGAGAAGGGGGCCGCCATCTTTGATTCTAAGTCGCGCATGTGCAGAACGGGCGGTTGCGCCTGGCACGCATGCGCAGACCGGTGTCTGCGCGCGCATACCATAGTTTGCGCGCGCAGATCGTAGGCAGCGCATGCGCAGAACGGCAAAAACGCCGTTCTGTGCATGCTCAGAACTGAAAATCGCCGGATCCGCTTTCCGGCGATTTTCACTATTCGGCGGGCCCCTGCAAAGGAACCTGCCGTATACCCGGGGCCCTGCTGCACCTATTAGGGGTATAGAATATTATATTAAGATTTCTTTGCACACTGACTCCTAGTATAGTGTTTTTACATATAGTCATTCCGCATCTTATTAACATGTTTTTTACCAGACCGTAGCACAAGTTTGTTACTCCTGGGCGTGGGAGATACGGTGTTACAATAAAGTGAATGCTCTATTGATACAAATGTAACTCTTCTATGGTACCCCACCCGACATGAGATTGGGGGGTACACTCCTTCTGCTCACTCTGAGTGGTCTGGTGCTGTGGCCTGCTGGTAAACAGGAGGGCTGAGTGCTCCGCGGTGTTGTGGGGAGAGCCCAGGACAGGGACAGGAGGTGTGGGACAGGTTACCTTGTTCTCTCAGGGTGCACAGCGCCTCCAGCCAGTAGGGATCCCCTGGGGTCTCCAAAGGAGAGACCCCCACTGACACTCCATTCTCCAGACACCAGGAACAGGGACACACACAGCAGCTTCTTTTCTGTGGATCTTTATTCAGAGCAGCATACACAGCATACAGCAGAACATGATAGGCCTGATATGCTCTCTGCCCTTCTGCTCATAGCAGCTTGATTCCCCTCCCGTCTCCCTCCTCACCCAGGTGGGGCAGGAGGGAGAGAACTCTTCTTGGCTTGCTATCTCTCTCAGCTCTCTCTGAAGACCTAAGGCTGCATCCATAGGACTGCAGCCGTGCTGAGGCGCGCAGAGGCTGAGGGAAAGCGGGTGCTTTCCCTGGCCTTGGTCCGCGCGCCGTCTGGGGGCGTGTCGGTGGCGTGTCGGGGGGTGGGCCAGTGATGTCACGAAGCTGGTTCGCCCTCATTGGGCGAATCGCTCACGTGACCGGCCCTGCGCTCCCTTGAGCGCTTGATTTTAAAATTTTGGTAAGACTTACGCTTCCGCACGCTTGCGGAAGAGTAAGCGAGTCCCTGCTAAAACCGCTCTCATTGCGGCTGCAGGGGCTCAGTGCCGAGCATGAGCGCGCCTCAGCACGGGTCAGCGCATAAGCGCTGACCCTGGACGCAGCCTAACTCCACTCACTAACTGACACACTAAATTTAGGAAACATGCTTCAATTTGAATATCCTCAGGGAGTGTCTCTAACTTTGAATCATTACAACTCAAAGCTGGATACCGATTGGCTCCCACACATCAGGGGGTGTTCCAACCCATATCCACCCTTTGGATTAACATGCTCAAAGGTTGCTTAGGCCTGCCCCTGAATATTGCTACATACTCAGAGCTGCCTCTCACCTGTCTCCCCTACAATCTATCCTAAATGCTGCTGCCAGAATCACTCTACTCTTTCCTAGATCTGTCTCAGCATCTCCCCTCCTGAAATCCCTCTCCTGGCTTCCGATCAAATCCCGCATCTCACACTCCATTCTTCTCCTCACTTTTAAAGCTTTACATTCTTCTGCCCCTCCTTACATCTCAGCCCTAATTTCTCGCTATGCACCATCCCGACTCTTGCGTTCTTCTCAAGGATGTCTTCTTTCTACCCCTTTTGTATCTAAAGCCCTCTCCCGCCTTAAACCTTTTTCACTGACTGCCCCACACCTCTGGAATGCCCTTCCCCTCAGTACCCGACTAGCACCCTCTCTATCCCCCTTTAAGACCCACCTTAAGACACACTTGCTTAAAGAAGCATATGAATAGCACTGTGGATATTCTGAACACATGATACATAAGCTTGGCCCCCTGCAGACGCACTTACCAGAACTCCCTCCTACTGTCTCTGTACGTTCTACCTACCTACCAACTAGACTGTAAGCTCCTCGGGGCAGGGACTCCTCTTCCGAAATGTTACTTTTATGTCTAAAGCACTTATTCCCATGATCTGTTATTTATATTATCTGTTATTTATTTGATTACCACATGTATTACTACTGTGAAGCGCTATGTACATTAATGGCGCTATATAAATAAAGACATACAATACAATACAAATGCAAAACAGGCCAACTGAAGGAATTAACCTTTCCACTGCCTGTTCTAACAGGACTGACAGAGGAAAGGCCCAGAATTAGCAATAGCTGCCGAAGGCCAGGCTATACAAATAAAATATGAAGTAGGATATAAGGAGGTTTTAAATTTAAAAAAAAGTTATACTTTAGGAGGAGTCAGGACTGAAACTAATATACATCTAAAGCACAAGTTTTAAAAAGTCAAATAAGCTTTTTAGGGTAATAATATTAGACAAAAGAAAGAGAAGAATCCAATAGTGGAAGGAAGCTTTATAGATTTTTACCCTAGCCCACTTCAATCACAGGATTGAGAACATTTTGGAATTTTATTAATTTTGTTAATTTTTCAAGGTAATTTATAGAAGGTTTTTCAGAAAAACTAGACCTGTCTATAATCTTTGAAAGGGAGATTTCCAGATTCACAGTGAATTACTGTAGACAGAGATAAGGAATTAAAAACAGAGATTAAGATTGTCTTTAAAAAAATTTTTTTTTTACAGTATTAAGGTTTCTCTGTTTTAACTGATGTAACCCGGTTCCCCTTCCGTTGCGGACCCCCGTCCCCTCCGAGCACTCACTGCGGCCGGTTGCTGGGAATGCGTGCGGGCGGTTGCCGGGGACGCGATCGCATTGCGAGGCTCCCGGCGGTTCCCGAAGCAGGGCGCCGCCATTGCGCATTGCCTCACGCATGCGCGGTAAGACCCAGACAACGGGAGGCATACAGGCAGCTCGCGCATGCGCAGAAGATGCGCGCGAGACACTAGCCTACCAGGAGAGGGCTCTAAGCAGGGACTACGAGTCTCATGAGCCTTAGGGGACCCCACGTGACGCCAGGGAGCAAATAGGGCTGGAGCATCTCCTTGCAGGGGAGATTAGATACATTTCGCGGGCTCTAAGCACGTTAGGCAGTTGGTGACCGGAGCAGCTAGGGGAAGGAGGTAGGGTGCAGGAGTCAGTGACTCCCTGCACTAGGCCAGCAGCCCCCAAGGCCCCAGATAGCCCTGAGTCACCAGTAGTGTTGTGTTGTTCAGGGACAGGCCCCAGGTTAGGGACCCTGCCCCTTATTATTATCCAGAGTCAGTTAGAGACACAGCGGACGCTGCACGTTCCTCCAGAGGTTTGGGCTCAGACCTCCGCTGCGGCTGCAGCAGCCGTCCGGGTGGGATCGCCCCGGATGGTAGTTCCTGTATTCACTCGTCATCAGGATCCTTTGCGAAGCTCCTTGGCAGGCCCGGGTACTGGAGTGCTCGGCAGGTAATCTTCAAGTGCACCAACTATACCATCTATTCATACAAGACATAGTGGCTGCGCAGTCACACATATAGTTATCTCACTTGAGGGTGAAGGGACATATTGTGTGGGGTTACTGGACACGGGGTGGGATCACCCGGTTAAAGGGGGTAGCGTCCTGCGAGACGCAGTAGTTAGTGTCTCCTCTAGAGAGGGACACCTGTTGATATGAATAAGTACGGTTACTACAGTAAAGTTATTGGTTGTTTTACATGCTGTGTTGTGTGATATATATATATATATATATATATATATATATATATATATATTGTCCTGCGACTAACCACTCCCCCCTCCGGTGGGAGCCATCTCAGGTGGAGGCGCTGCACCAAGTACGAGGTTACTCCTATTATTTATACGTGCCCCAGGCTCCCCGTGGCGGAGGTTTAGGCTTCCTGTGAGCCTAACAGGTAAAGCACCACACCTGGTAACATTAAGTTCCCCGCACACACATACTATATGCTATTGGGTGGGGGAATACCCGTTACATTTGGAGGCGCTGCTGAGATTCTACCTGGGGTGCCCTATTCCTTATCAAATTGTCCAAATTGAACACCATCATGTCCGTGCCATCAAAGCAAGGCGTAATCGACTGGGTCTTAGCACGCCGCGTGTCCCCAAGGCGCGTGGTTGCAGTGGCCTAACAGGTAAAGCACCACACCTGGTAACATTAAGTTCCCCGCACACACATACTATATGCTATTGGGTGGGGGAATACCCGTTACACTTATAAGAGGAAACTGTTTGTTTTCTTAAATGAACCGGTCCTGTCTGATTTTTGAACAGCAGTAATTAAAAAGATTGAAGGTTACAGCAGCTACAAAAATATAATAGCAGAAAAATTACAACATTTGTATCTTACCACAACAAACATGGTCAGACGATATACATGTGTGTTGTGGGGGATCGGATATAATACGGGAGTTATTATTAGTTATGATTGGTAATTATAGATTAAATTATTTTCGCATTTTAAAGAAATGCTGCAATATCATTATTATAGTGTGGAAACTTGTTACACAGAATTCTACGTCAAAAGCCAAAGAAAAGTATAGATTCGTGTAAATTACACAAAGGAAAGGCAGGTAAATATGAACAAACCGATACCACTACCAAGAACCGGATACTGTACGTGATTTTGTCCCCAGGTGAAGGATGGTTTGGAAACCTGAAAGAGAGTTCCATTTGGACACAAAATACCGGACAACCCGGAATTTCTTTTTCTCTCTGAGAGTATAATGTTAACAGGTCCACAGTATCTGACACTTTTTGGAACCAGAGATGTCCGATGTCCAAAAGTGGCTAAAGAAGAAGAAACAACAATTTCTAAACCAGAACCAAAAGATAAAGAACCATTTCCGGAACCAAAGATGGAAGACCAGACCGGAAGCAAGAAAAAGAAAACAACTTTGTAAACAAACCCTGCTGCATACGCTTTCATAATATGATATATATGCTTTTATGGGATAGAAATTAAGTGTTGATGACATATGTCAAGATGAAGATGGTGGAATACATTTGGGAAGATCGATATAAAATGTGACCCACCGTATCCTCGCATGAATGGACATATGTAACTAATAATTCTGAAATGTCTTAAGAATGTACAAGTCAATATAATAGACCAGGCCTGCACAACATACGGCACCCGGTGCGGCCCGCGACGGACCCCCTTCAACCCCCCCTCCTTCACCCCCCGCAGCCGACACCAAAGGTAGGGAGAGGGGAGGGGGGGTCTGTGAGTGTGTGCAGTGTGTGTGTAGAGTGTGTGCAGTGTGCAGTGAGTGTATGCAGTGTGCTGTGAGTGTGTGCAGTGTGCTGTGAGTGTGTGCAGCGTGCTGAGTGTATGCAGTGTGCAGTGAGTGTATGCAGTGTGCAGTGAGTGTGTGCAGTGTGCCGTGAGTGTATGCAGTGTGCAGTGAGTGTATGCAGTGTGCAGTGAGTGTATGCAGTGTGCTGGTGTTGTGAGTGTGTGCAGTGTGCTGGTGCTGTAAGTGTAGGCAGTGTGCAGTGAGTGTATGCAGTGAGCAGTGAGTGTGTGCAGTGTGTGTGCAGTGTGCAGTGAGTGTGTGCAGTGTGCAGTGAGTGTGTGCAGTTTGCAGTGAGTGTGTGCAGTGTGCAGTGAGTGTGCGCAGTGTGCAGTGAGTGTGCGCAGTGTGCAGTGAGTGTGCGCAGTGTGCAGTGAGTGTGCGCAGTGTGCTGTGTGTGCAATGTGCTGTGATTGTGTGCAGTGTGCTGTGAGTGTGTGCAGTGTGCAGTGAGTGTATGCAGTGTGCATTGAGTGTGTGCAGTGTGTGGTGCTGTGAGTGTGTGCAGTGTGCTGGTGATGTGAGTGTGTGCAGTGTGCTGGTGCTGTAAGTGTAGGCAGTGTGCAGTGAGTGTATGCAGTGAGCAGTGAGTGTGTGCAGTGTGCAGTGAGTGTGTGCAGTGTGCTGTGAGTGTGTGCAGTGTGCTGTGAGTGTGTGCAGTGTGCTGTGAGTGTGTGCAGTGTGCTGTGAGTGTGTGCAGTGTGTGCATTGTGCTGGTACTGTGAGTGTAGGCAGTGTGCTGGTGCTGTAAGTGTAGGCAGTGTGCAGTGAGTGTATGCAGTGAGTGTATGCAGTGAGCAGTGAGTGTATGCAGTGTGCTGTGAGTGTGTGCAGTGTGCTGTGAGTGTGTGCAGCGTGCTGTGTGTATGCAGCGTGCAGTGAGTGTATGCAGTGTGCCGTGAGTGTATGCAGTGTGCAGTGAGTGTATGCAGTGTGTGGTGCTGAGTGTGTGCAGTGTGCTGGTGCTGTAAGTGTGTGCAGTGAGTGTGTGCAGTGAGTGTGTGCAGTGAGTGTGTGCAGTGAGTGTATGCAGTGAGCAGTGAGTGTGTGCAGTGAGCAGTGAGTGTGTGCAGTGAGTGTGTGCAGTGTGCAGTGAGTGTATGCAGTGAGCAGTGAGTGTGTGCAGTGAGCAGTGTGTGCAGTGAGTGTGTGCAGTGTGCAGTGAGAGTGTGCAGTGTGCAGTGAGTGTGTGCAGTGTGCAGTGAGTGTGTGCAGTGTGCAGTGAGTGTGTGCAGTGTGCTGTGAGTGTGTGCAGTGTGCTGTGTGTGCAGTGTGCAGTGAGTGTGTGCAGTGTGTGGTGCTGTGAGTGTGTGCAGTGTGCTGGTGATGTGAGTGTGTGCAGTGTGCTGGTGCTGTTAGTTTAGGCAGTGTGCAGTGAGTGTGTGCAGTGTGCTGTGAGTGTGTGCAGTGTGCAGTGCTGCGAGTGTGTGCAGTGTGCTGGTGCTGTGTGTGCAGTGTGCTGGTGCTGTGAGTGTAGGCAGTGTGCAGTGAGTGTATGCAGTGAGCAGTGAGTGTATGCAGTGAGCAGTGAGTGTGTGCAGTGAGTGTGTCCAGTGTGTGCTGTGAGTGTGTGCAGTGTGTGCTGTGAGTGTGTGCTGTGAGTGTATGCAGTGTGCAGTGAGTGTGTGCTGGTGCTGTAAGTGTAGGCAGTGTGCAGTGAGTGTATGCAGTGAGCAGTGAGTGTGTGCAGTGAGTGTGTGCAGTGTGCTGTGAATAGTGTGCTGTGAGTGTGTGCAGTGTGCTGTGAGTGTGTGCAGTGAGTGTGTGCAGTGAGTGTGTGCAGTGTGCAGTGAGTGTGTGCAGTGTGCAGTGTGCAGTGTGCAGTGAGTGTGTGCAGTGTGCAGTGAGTGTGTGCAGTGTGCTGTGAGTGTGTGCAGTGTGCTGTGAGTGTGTGCAGTGTGCAGTGAGTGTGTGCAGTGTGCAGTGAGTGTGTGCAGTGTGCAGTGAGTGTGTGCAGTGTGCGGTGTTGTGAGTGTGCGGTGTGCTGGTGCTGTGGGTGTGTGCAGTGTGCTGGTGCTGTGAGTGTGTGCAGTGTGCTGGTGCTGTGAGTGTGTGCAGTGTGCTGGTACTGTAAGTGTAGGCAGTGTGCAGTGAGTGTAGGCAGTGAGTGTGTGCAGTTTGCAGTGAGTGTGTGCTGTGTGCAGTGAGTGTGTGCAGTGTGCTGTGAGTGTGTGCAGTGTGCTGTGAGTGTGTGCAGTGTGCTGTGAGTATGTGCAGTGTGCTGGTAATGTGAGTGTAGGCAGTGTGCTGGTGCTGTAAGTGTAGGCAGTGTGCAGTGAGTGTAGGCAGTGTGCAGTGAGTGTATGCAGTGAGCAGTGAGTGTATGCAGTGAGCAGTGAGTGTATGCAGTGTGCTGTGAGTGTGTGCAGTGTGCTGGTGCTGTGGGTGTGTGCAGTGTGCTGGTGCTGTGAGTGTGTGCAGTGTGCTGGTGCTGTGAGTGTGTGCAGTGTGCTGGTACTGTAAGTGTAGGCAGTGTGCAGTGAGTGTAGGCAGTGAGTGTGTGCAGTTTGCAGTGAGTGTGTGCTGTGTGCAGTGAGTGTGTGCAGTGTGCTGTGAGTGTGTGCAGTGTGCTGTGAGTGTGTGCAGTGTGCTGTGAGTATGTGCAGTGTGCTGGTAATGTGAGTGTAGGCAGTGTGCTGGTGCTGTAAGTGTAGGCAGTGTGCAGTGAGTGTAGGCAGTGTGCAGTGAGTGTATGCAGTGAGCAGTGAGTGTATGCAGTGAGCAGTGAGTGTATGCAGTGTGCTGTGAGTGTGTGCAGTGAGTGTGTGCAGTGTGTGCTGTGAGAGTGTGCAGTGTGTGCTGTGAGTGTATGCAGCGTGCAGTGAGTGTATGCAGTGTGCAGTGAGTGTATGCAGTGAGTGTATGCAGTGTGCAGTGAGTGTATGCAGTGAGTGTATGCAGTGTGCAGTGAGTGTGTGCAGTGAATGTGTGCAGTGTGTGTGTGCAGTGTGCTGTGAGTGTATGCAGTGAGCAGTGAGTGTGTGCAGTGAGTGTGTGCAGTGTGCAGTGAGTGTGTGCAGTGTGCAGTGAGTGTGTGCAGTGTGCTGGTTCTGTTAGTTTAGGCAGTGTGCAGTGAGTGTATACAGTGAGCAGTGAGTGTGTGCAGTGAGTGTGTGCAGTGTGCAGTGAGTGTGTGCAGTGTGCTGTGAGTGTGTGCAGTGTGCAGTGATTGTGTGCAGTTTGCAGTGATTGTGTGCAGTGCTGTGAGTGTGTGCAGTGTGCTGGTGCTGTGAGTGTGTGCAGTGTGCTGGTGCTGTAAGTGTAGGCAGTGTGCAGTGAGTGTATGCAGTGAGCAGTGAGTGTGTGCAGTGTGCTGTGAGTGTGCATTGTGTGCAGTGAGTGTGTGCAGTGTGTGCTGTGAGTGTGTGCAGTGTGTGCTGTGAGTGTGTGCTTTGAGTGTATGCCGTGTGCAGTGAGTGTGTGCTGGTGCTGTAAGTGTAGGCAGTGTGCAGTCAGTGTATGCAGTGAGCAGTGAGTGTGTGCAGTGTGTGTGCAGTGTGCAGTGAGTGTGTGCAGTGAGTGTGTGCAGTGTGCTGTGAGTAGTGTGCTGTGAGTGTGTGCAGTGTGCTGTGAGTGTGTGCTGTGAGTGTGCATTGTGTGCAGTGTGTGCAGTGTGTGCTGTGAGTGTGTGCAGTGTGTGCAGTGAGTGTGTGCAGTGAGTGTGTGCTTTGAGTGTATGCAGTGTGCAGTGAGTGTGTGCTGGTGCTGTAAGTGTAGGCAGTGTGCAGTCAGTGTATGCAGTGAGCAGTGAGTGTGTGCAGTGTGTGTGCAGTGTGCAGTGAGTGTGTGCAGTGAGTGTGTGCAGTGTGCAGTGAGTGTGTGCAGTGTGCTGTGAGTGTGTGCAGTGTGCTGTGAGTAGTGTGCTGTGAGTGTGTGCAGTGTGCTGTGAGTGTGTGCTGTGAGTGTGTGCTGTGAGTGCGTGCAGTGAGTGTGTGCAGTGTGCAGTGAGTGTGTGCAGTGTGCTGTGAGTGTGTGCAGTGTGTGCAGTGTGCAGTGAGTGTGTGCAGTGTGCAGTGAGTGTATGCAGTGTGTGGTGTTTTGAGTGTGTGCGGTGTGCTGGTGCTGTGAGTGTGTGCAGTGTGCTGGTGCTGTGAGTGTGTGCAGTATGCTGGTGCTGTAAGTGTAGGCAGTGTGCAGTGAGTGTAGGCAGTGAGCGTGTGCAGTGTGTGTGTGTGTGTAGTGTGCAGTGAGTGTGTGTAGTGTGCAGTGAGTGTGTGCAGTGTGCAGTGAGTGTGTGCAGTGAGTGTGTGCAGTGTGCAGTGAGTGTGTGCAGTGTGCTGTGAGTGTGTGCAGTGTGCTGTGAGTGTGTGCAGTGTGCTGTGAGTGTGCAGTGTGCTATGAGTGTGTGCAGTGTGCTGTGAGTGTGTGCAGTGTGCTGTGAGTGTGTGCAGTGTGCAGTGCGTGTATGCAGTGTGCAGTGAGTGTGTGGTGCTGTGAGTGTGTGCAGTGTGCTGGTGCGGTGAGTGTGTGCAGTGTGCTGGTGCGGTGAGTGTGTGCAGTGTGCAGTGAGTGTATGCAGTGAGCAGTGAGTGTATGCAGTGTGCTGTGAGTGTGCAGTGTGCTGTGAGTGCGTGCAATGTGCTGTGAGTGTGTGCTGTGAGTGCAGTGTGTGCTGTGAGTGCAGTGTGTGCTGTGAGTGTATGCAGTGTGCAGTGAGTGTATGCAGTGTGTGTGTGCTGTGAGTGTATGCAGTGTGTGTGCTGGTGCTGTGAGTGTGTGCAGTGTACTGGTGCTGTGAGTGTATGCAGTGTGCAGTTAGTGTTTGCAGTGTGCAGTGTGTGTTTGCAGTGTGCAGTGTGCAGTGTGTGTATGCAGTGTGCAGTGTGTGTATGCAGTGTGCTGTGAGTGTATGCAGTGTGCTGAGAGTGTGTGCTGTGTGTATGCAGGGTGCTGTGAGTGTATGCTGTGTGCAGTGAGTGTATGCAGTGTGCAGTGAGTGTATGCAGTGTGCCGTGTGCCGAGTGTATGCAGTGTGCAGTAAGTGTATGCAGTGTGCAGTGAGTTGTGCTGTGAGTGTGTGCAGTGTGCTGTGAGTGTGTGCAGTGTGCGTGTGCAGTGTGCGTGTGCAGTGTGCAGTGTGCAGTGTGCGTGTGCAGTGAGTGTGTGCAGCGTGTGTGTGCAGTGTGCAGTGAGTGTGTGCAGTGTGTGTGTGCAGTGTGTGTGTGCAGGGTGTGCTGGTGCAGTGAGTGTTTGCAGTGTGTGCTGTGAGTGTGTGCTGGTGCTGTGAGTGTATGCAGTGTGCAAAAAAAAAATTGTGAAAAACATTTTTGAATATTTTTTTTTTTTTAATTCTGGGTCCATGCTCAAACCGCGTTATAAGCGGATCGCGCTATAACGGGGTTGAGCTGTATTAAGTTCAAAATTATAATGGAAAATAATTAGCTGCATCTGCCAAGATAAGAAGATAAATCAGTCTGAAGACAGGCAGGTGTAGAAATGTTTTGTGTGATTTAAGAAACGTGATATGTTTAATGTCTGCTAAATTGAATAGTATATGATCATGAGTTTGGATTCAAGGGTTAGTTAAATAGTTAGTAAGACAATACAATAGAGATGGGTCTTAAAAGATAAGGAGCATGGGATTAACTATAGTTACTTAGTGACAGAACAAAGGAGGTTCTTCTAAATCACAGTAAATATTGGTAAAGGAAGACACTGTGTTCTAATGTTAATGATTAACTAAGACAGTGAGAGAAACAGGTATTGATTCAAATATATAGAGGGAATTTGAATATATAGAATCAGAATCATGCAACACCCAAGAAGGATTCCCCATTCTATAACTAAATTCTAGATGCCTGAATGATGTAACTGACTGAAATTATGCTGTAAAATGTTTTCTGTTGTCTCTGAAAAGATTGAGGAAAGAACCGGAGCGTGGACGTTTTGATATACTGTATATTGAAAGGTGGGACATTTATTTGCACTCACCTAGTGAGCAAATGTTCACCTCGTGTCTTAGATTTATACATATTTGCCGTCATTTATGTTGATCAAGAAAGCAAATAACATATAAAATATATAATATATATCAGCAAGCACTCCAATGTAGTGTGACAGAAACCAGGGGATGGTAATAAATTCCGTATATAGGGCTCCCAGGATACTAGACAGTTTCTATCCTGTTTGGCCTGGGAGTGCAGCCTTATAATACATACACTCCATCCCACAGTTTGGCAAGCGCTGGAACTGAGGGATGAGAGATCCAGACCAGAGTTTGTCTGCTGCCTGATTTCTGTCACCTGTCATGCTAATTAGGAATCAGGTATGAAAGACTGATTTCCTGTTTGCTCTGGTCTCTCCACAAGAGCCAGGAGGCTGGAAGGCTGCTGAACTACAGAGGGGAGAAGCCTCTTCCCCAAACAGGTTCAATCTTTCTGTTCATTTGTGCAAGACTGCAAAAGTACCTTGTTTTGTTGTTGGGAGTGGAAAAGCCACTTCCAACCCTGAGTCAGGGATATCTAAGTTAAGTTATCGCTCAGGTGAGCAGCTTTTGTTTTGATCTGTTTTCTGTTGTATGCACTGTGGCAGTCTCAGTGCCTGGGACTGAATAAACCAGGCATAGCCTGTTTAAAGGAACAGAACGTGACGCCTCATCATTTAACCTACCCTAAAAGACCGTGTTCTAAACAGTCCCGGACAAACGACGGAGCCCCGGAGTAAGCCGTTTGTCACATATGGTGGAGAATGCGGGCAGAGCACTAGGGGGTCTGCGGGTTGAAGAACTTTGAAAAAAAAAAAAAAGTTTTTTTCATCCTCTGCAAACAAGATGGAAGACGTGGTGGGTGCGCTGGTACGCAATGTCGCTGCCCAGAAAGACGTGAATGAAACCCAGCAACAGCTGTTAATAGCCCAGCAAGAAACTAATGCAAACCAGCAGCAGACGAATGCAGCCCAGCAACAGCTGCTAATAGCCCAGCAAGAGATTAATGCCAACCAGCAACAGGCGAATGCCAACCAGCAACAGGCGAATGCAAACCAGCAACAGACGAATGAAGCCCTGCAAAACGCGAATGCAAACCAGCAAGAGACAAACCGCTTGCTGAGAGAGGAGCAACAGCGGTTCGCTCAGGGCTTACAGCAGGAACTCGAGATCCTGAGGGGGACTATCAGTAACCTTCCACTGGCAGCGGCAGCCCCAGTTCCGAAAATGACCAGGGCAAGCCACTACCTTCAGAAGATGGGACCCTCGGATGATGTGGAAGCCTATCTTCTCACGTTTGAACGCACGGCACAGAGAGAGGGATGGCCAGAAGCTGAGTGGGCTGGTCTAATCGCACCCTTCCTAAGCGGCGAACCCCAGAAGGCTTACTTTGATCTAGAGCCAGCCGAAGCTAACGTCTATGCAAAATTGAAGTTCGAGATCCTCGCCCGCCTCGGCGTAACCACGGCTGTTCGCGCCCAAAGGTTTCACGCATGGTCCTTCACGATGGATAAAGCCACCCGAAGCCAGATGTATGACCTCATCCACCTCGCCCGGAAGTGGCTACAACCCGAGATCAACTCAGCCAGCCACATCGTGGAACGGTTGGTCATGGACCAGTTCTTGAGGAAACTTCCCTCTGCCTTACGCCGTTGGGTCAGTCGGAGTGACCCCCACAATGCGGATGAGCTTGTGGCCCTCGTAGAAAGGTACAATGCAGCAGAAGAGCACCCGCAACCCACAGTCGTGGAGCAACCCCACTACCCGAGGTTCCAGGACTCTTCCAGAGACGGTAAAAGGGTACCGGGGTTAAGGGGCGCTGAAGAGCGGCGACCCCCTTCACGCAGCACAAGCAACAGTGGTTCGCACACTAAGGGCAATAGCCAACATGGGGAGCCGGGAAAAGGCTCTAAGTGGGACACAGACTATGTACCTAAATGTGTAAATTGTCATGAGAGGGGCCACACAGCAAAAATCTGCCCACTAAATGATGAGCCCATGCAATGCAACAGCGTGGAACCTTATTCGCTGTTGTCCCAATGTATGGGCCCTAGCCCAGAGGACCCCTTGAATAACCATCTGTGGGCATTTGTAAAGGTTAATGGTAAGAGGGTTCGGGCACTTCTTGACTCTGGGAGCATGGTCACACTAGTGTCCGAATACCTCTTGCCCATTAAGAAGAAACAGGGAAACAGTTCACAAAGAGTGGCAATTTGTTGTATACATGGGGATAATCATGAATATTCCACTGTTGATGTTTTTTTTGAAACAGAGTTTGGTTCTTTAGATTTCAAGGTGGGTATTGTACCCAAACTGGCACATGATGTGTTAATAGGGACCGACTTTCCCCATTTTCTAAAAATGTGGTCCCCCGCTCAGAATAGCGCCCAGAGTTCAATAGCGGACCATAACGAAGTATTAGAAGAAACAAATCCTTTCCCTTTTTCAGAAATGGAGGTTGACGAGGGCCCAAATAAGAAGGGGGAAAAGGAGGAGTGCTGTAAAATTCCCTTCCCCATCACTACTTTGGTAGGGAATACCCCAAATCAAGATGTTGAGCAGACACTTACCACCCCAGAACCGGATAAGACCCTCGCTGACCTAGAGGTCAGTCCTGGGAGTTTTAAGAAGGCCCAGTGGGAGGACCCCACATTAGCGGTAGCAAGGGGAAATATACGGGACCAGAATAGTACTCCTGGCCAACCAGATAGGTCACTTGCTTACCCCTACTTCGAGGTAGAGAACGACCTAGTATATCGGGTTGATAAAAGGAAATCAGTTACAACTAAACAATTGTTGGTACCACAGACATTCCGTAACGTAGTATTACACCTCGCACATAGTCATCCATTGGGGGGACACCTAGGGGTGGAAAAGACAAAGGAAAAGGTTCTCCGAAGCTTCTATTGGCCTGGGGTTCTGGCAGAAATTACGAATTATTGTTCCTCATGCCCAGAATGTCAGATCACCGCCCCGTTCAAGGCGTACCGCAGCCCATTGGTACCCCTTCCCATAATAGAGGTACCATTTGACCGGATTGCTATGGATCTAGTAGGACCCCTAATAAAGTCTGCTAGGGGACATCAGCATATATTGGTAATATTAGATTATGCCACCCGATATCCGGAGGCAGTTCCCCTACGTAGCACCTCAGCTAAAAACATAGCAAAAGAGTTAGTAGTTCTGTTTTCCCGGGTCGGGATTCCTAAAGAGATTCTATCTGACCAGGGAACACCATTTATGTCCCAAGTAACGAAAGAGCTATGTAAACTCCTAAAAATCAAGCATCTCAGAACCTCAGTCTATCATCCACAAACAGATGGTTTAGTGGAAAGGTTCAATAAAACCTTAAAGAGCATGTTACGGCGGGCGGTTGATAAAGATGGGAAAAACTGGGATTGTTTGTTACCGTACCTGTTATTTGCCATTAGGGAAGTTCCCCAATCATCCACAGGCTTCTCCCCGTTTGAACTATTGTATGGCCGACACCCAAGGGGCTTACTGGATATAGCCAAAGAGACTTGGGAACACGAGGTTACCCCTTACAGAAGTGTAATAGAGCATGTTGCCCAGATGCAGGACCGCATTGCTGCAGTCCTACCCATAGTGAGGGAACACATGGAGAAAGCTCAAGAAGCACAGAGGAATACATATAATAAGGGTGCTAGGGTCAGAATTTTTTCTCCAGGTGATAGGGTACTAGTTCTGGTTCCCACCGTGGAGAGTAAATTCCTTGCTAAATGGCATGGGCCATATGAGGTCTTGGAAAGAGTGGGAGAAGTAAATTATAAGGTAAGACAGCCAGGTAGGAGGAAACCTGAGCAAATTTACCATATAAACCTACTCAAGCCCTGGAAAGATAGAGAAGTCTTGTCAACCCTAGTAACCCCAGGTCCGTCAGAGAGTCAAGAAACTGACCCAGAGGTTAGCATAGCTGAAACCCTGTCTGTTCATCAGAAACGAGAGGTTCAGAATTTAGTGAGAAGAAACAAAGAAATCTTCTCTATACGGCCAGGTAGAACTAGCGTAATTGAACATGACCTAGTCTCTGAACCGGGGGTCCGAGTTAACCTTAAACCGTACCGAATCCCAGAGGCCAAAAGAAAGGCTATAAGTTTAGAGGTTAAAAAAATGCTAAAACTAGGTGTAATTGAGGAATCCCAAAGTGGGTGGAACAGCCCTATAGTCTTAGTCCCAAAGCCAGATGGTACAACAAGGTTTTGTAATGACTACCGGAAACTAAACGCGGTGTCAAAATTTGATACTTATCCTATGCCCAGGGTAGATGAACTTGTAGAGAGACTGGGCAAAGCCCGATATCTCACAACCCTAGACCTAACAAAAGGGTACTGGCAGGTTCCCCTCACAGAAAGGGCAAAAGAAAAGACAGCCTTCTCAACCCCAGACGGCCTCTTTCAGTATAAGGTGTTGCCTTTTGGCTTACATGGAGCTCCCGCCACATTCCAAAGAATGATGGATAAAATTTTAAAACCACATGCTCGGTATGCTGCCGCCTACCTGGATGATGTGGTAATCCATAGTGAAGATTGGCAATCCCACCTTCCAAAGGTCCAAGCTGTGCTTGACGCAGTCCGGTCTGCTGGACTAACTGCTAACCCCGCTAAATGCACTATTGGTCTGGAGGAGGCCAAGTATCTGGGATATTCTATTGGCAGAGGTTTACTCAAACCCCAAACACTCAAAGTGGAGGCGATACAAAATTGGCCAAGGCCAGTTACAAAAAAACAAGTAAGGACCTTTTTGGGGTTAATTGGGTACTATAGAAGGTTTATTCCCAATTTTGCAACTAAGGCAACCCCACTAACTGACCTCACAAAAGCAAGAGGACCGCTAATGGTAAAGTGGTCCCCGGAAACCGAACAGGCCTTTAGAAGCCTGAAAGAAGCTCTCTGTGCCCAACCAGTGTTGGTCACACCTGACTTCTCCAAAGAGTTCGTAGTCCAAACCGACGCATCTGAGGTAGGGCTGGGGGCGGTACTCTCCCAGGAGTCTCAAGGTGAGGAGCACCCCATCCTTTATTTAAGTAGGAAACTAAATCCCCAGGAGAAAAATTACTCCATAGTAGAGAAAGAGTGTCTCGCAATAAAGTGGGCTGTAGAGACGCTCAAATACTATCTGTTGGGGAGAAAATTCCGGTTGGTCACAGATCATGCACCCCTTACCTGGATGTGTCAAAACAGGGAAAAGAATGCTAGAGTGACCAGGTGGTTCCTAAGCCTACAACCCTTTAAATTTTCTGTGGAACACAGGTCAGGGCACAAACATGGCAATGCTGACGGGTTGTCAAGGATGCACTCCCTAATATCCATGGTCGCTCATCCCTCGAGGTCTGAGCTGGGGGGGAGGATATGTGACAGAAACCAGGGGATGGTAATAAATTCCGTATATAGGGCTCCCAGGATACTAGACAGTTTCTATCCTGTTTGGCCTGGGAGTGCAGCCTTATAATACATACACTCCATCCCACAGTTTGGCAAGCGCTGGAACTGAGGGATGAGAGATCCAGACCAGAGTTTGTCTGCTGCCTGATTTCTGTCACCTGTCATGCTAATTAGGAATCAGGTATGAAAGACTGATTTCCTGTTTGCTCTGGTCTCTCCACAAGAGCCAGGAGGCTGGAAGGCTGCTGAACTACAGAGGGGAGAAGCCTCTTCCCCAAACAGGTTCAATCTTTCTGTTCATTTGTGCAAGACTGCAAAAGTACCTTGTTTTGTTGTTGGGAGTGGAAAAGCCACTTCCAACCCTGAGTCAGGGATATCTAAGTTAAGTTATCGCTCAGGTGAGCAGCTTTTGTTTTGATCTGTTTTCTGTTGTATGCACTGTGGCAGTCTCAGTGCCTGGGACTGAATAAACCAGGCATAGCCTGTTTAAAGGAACAGAACGTGACGCCTCATCATTTAACCTACCCTAAAAGACCGTGTTCTAAACAGTCCCGGACAAACGACGGAGCCCCGGAGTAAGCCGTTTGTCACAGTAGATATCCAGAAAGGCCTGGTGCCAGTCCCATAAATAATGTAAAGAGAACGCCACCATCCAGCAGGGCAGCAGAACAGCAAAAAGAGGCACAGGGTGTGCCCCCAGGAAGAAGATCCCTCTGGGGATCGAAACGTCGGATTTTTGTGTCTGTTTCAATACATTATGTTGCTGACTTACCTCTGAGTGCTGCCTCTCTTTGCTGTTCTGCTACTCTGCTGGATGGTAACGTACTCTTTACATTATTTATGGGACTAGCACCAGGGCTTTCTGGATATCTACATTGGAGTGCATGCTGCTTTTTTACATACATACATACATATTACTGTGTGCTCATTTGCATGTCTTAGACAGGTCTGCAACCCCGCCTTTCACCATTATCAGCCAGCATACAGCGCTTCCACTGCAGCAAGGGATTCTGGGAAATGACATGCAAATGAGCACACAGTGCCACCTTTTGCTTCAAATCCATTTTGACATGGACCCCCTATAAACTTATGCTTGCTGTTTTGCACAGCTTTTCAGCACAGCCTGGGTTAAGATGCATAGCCAGTAAACCTCCCCACAGACAGCCGTTTCGACCTATTGGGTCTCACCAGTGTGAGGCTGGTTATACTGGATATGCAATTAGAAAAAAAACATAAAAAAGGATATATATTCCATTTAAAGTATGCCCTATGAATCCTGTAGAAGTTATTTGTTTCTGGATAAATATATCATTTACAGTTGGCAATACATGGGTCATTCTGTAATAATAGCTAAAAACCTTAGGAGCAGCACCTCCTCCCTTCCGCTCATTTTTAATATAGATTTTTTTTACAGTATTCAAACAGCGGGTCCTCCAGATTAGAACCATTATAATTGCAGGCATTCTTCCTGGAAGTCTGAGAACGGATGCCAGCGATTGTCCATTACAAAACCTGCATCAGATGATGTCGCAGCTTCCTATTGGCGCGTGGGACCAAAGCCGCTTTGGCAGCCATTTTGATTTGCTGAACTGAAGCAAAAATAAACAGCAACTAGACTGGTAAATATCTAGTGGACCTGGGGCTCCCCACAGCTAAAAGCACGTTCAGCTCAGAAGGGCCCTGTTCCAAAGCTGGAAACACAAAAACAAGCAGGGGGGATTGCTACTTTACATTAATGTTCCATTATTGGAATACAATAACGTGTATTTGTGATATCCGCAGCATGTTTACGGTGGTTACATCATTGCATTCCCGGTTCCTTCAGTGGGGGAATATATTTAATGGGCTTAGAGCAGAGTTGTTGATGTATTGGGGTCTCAGATACACAGGCTAGAGCATGCGTGGCCAGGTTTGAAGGATATCCCTGCTTCAGCACAGGTGGCTGATTAAGCCACCTGTGCTGAAAAAGGGATATCTTTAAAACCTGGCCCATTGGTGCCCCTAGAGAACTGGAGTTGGCCACGCCTGGGCAAGAGAGAGTGAATCCCACAGGAAACAACTCTTAACAAACGTTGTGACTGCAGTTCATGGAACCGTACACAGTATGCAGTGTGTATGCAACCAGACTGTGAAGTAGAAGACCATTCAGTACTTGTAGTCTTAAGGTCTGGACCGTTGATGAAACCTCTATATTAATGTTGTGTTTCACATACCAACAATTAGACTGTATATCTTCATGAGAAACTCACTGTGTCTGCATTTTACATCAACAGCACAAAGAATACATTGTTGAAAAAAATGTCAAAGAGCCTACAAACTAACAATTTTGGTTAAATTGTTATTCGCCATGAAACAAACTAGAAAACTAACAGGGGCGTCTACCTCACTTTATAACAATGTCACCAGATAAATCCTGCCACAGGTGGAATAGATTATCAATAAACATTCCCATAACTTACATGATCCATCTCGCCAGGTAGGGGAAAGTGCAAGAATTTGTGAGATTTCCCCTGTCAGTTCCTATAAACACATGCTTTATGATCTTGGTGGCCAAAAAGCCTTGTGTAAACGTCTGGGGGCCAAACTCCAAGAGATTTGTTTTTTTTGACCAAAATGGCATTTTAGTTTAAAAGTACAGCAGGGCCCCGCTTCTCGGCGCTCCACTTTCCGGCGATCCGCTGATACGGCGGCACCGAGAAGGGGGGCCGCCATGTTGAATCTGAAATTGTGCATGTGCAGAACGGGCGGTTGCGCCTGGCGCGCATGCGCAGGCCGCAGGTTGCGCGCGCAGCGCATAGGTCGCACATGCACAGAACGGCGAAAATGCCGGTTTGCGCATGCGCAGCACTGAAAATCGCCGGATCCGTTTTCCGCCGATTTTCATTATACGGCGGGCCTCTGGAACGGAACCCGCCGTATACCCGGGGCCCTGCTGTACACATTTGTATTAGTGAGACGCCTTTGTAGTTCATGAAACACGGGTGCTAAAATCCACGAGACAGATGCCAACTCAGAGACTGAGAAATGTGTGAGAGTTAAGGCAGGGATGGCCAACTCCAGCACTCAAGGGCCACCAACAGGCTGGGTATTAGGGATATCCCTGCTTCAGCACAGGTGGCTCAATCAGTGGCTCAGTCTTTGACCTGTAGATCAGAGGGTCAGAGTCTTCGACTGAGCCACTGATGGAGCCACCTGAAGCAGGAATATCCTGAAAACCTGACCTGTTGGTGGACCTTGAGAACTCAAGTTGGCCATCCCGGAGTTAAGATGTCTGATTCCTTACTGTAAAGTGGAGGTGCTGCTGTTACTGTGAGGTGGAGGTGCTGCTGTTACTGTAAAGTGGAGGTGCTGCTGTTACTGTAAAGTGGAGGTGCTGCTGTTACTGTGAGGTGGAGGTGCTGCTGTTACTGTGAGGTGGAGGTGCTGCTGTTACTGTGAGGTGGAGGTGCTGCTGTTACTGTGAGGTGGAGGTGCTGCTGTTACTGTAAAGTGGAGGTGCTGCTGTTACTGTAAAGTGGAGGTGCTGCTGTTACTGTGAGGTGGAGGTGCTGCTGTTACTGTGAGGTGGAGGTGCTGCTGTTACTGTGAGGTGGAGGTGCTGCTGTTACTGTGAGGTGGAGGTGCTGCTGTTACTGTAAAGTGGAGGTGCTGCTGTTACTGTGAGGTGGAGGTGCTGCTGTTACTGTGAGGTGGAGGTGCTGCTGTTACTGTGAGGTGGAGGTGCTGCTGTTACTGTAAAGTGGAGGTGCTGCTGTTACTGTGAGGTGGAGGTGCTGCTGTTACTGTGAGGTGGAGGTGCTGCTGTTACTGTGAGGTGGAGGTGCTGCTGTTACTGTAAAGTGGAGGTGCTGCTGTTACTGTAAAGTGGAGGTGCTGCTGTTACTGTGAGGTGGAGGTGCTGCTGTTACTGTAAAGTGGAGGTGCTGCTGTTACTGTGAGGTGGAGGTGCTGCTGTTACTGTAAAGTGGAGGTGCTGCTGTTACTGTGAGGTGGAGGTGCTGCTGTTACTGTGAGGTGGAGGTGCTGCTGTTACTGTAAAGTGGAGGTGCTGCTGTTACTGTGAGGTGGAGGTGCTGCTGTTACTGTGAGGTGGAGGTGCTGCTGTTACTGTGAGGTGGAGGTGCTGCTGTTACTGTAAAGTGGAGGTGCTGCTGTTACTGTAAAGTGGAGGTGCTGCTGTTACTGTGAGGTGGAGGTGCTGCTGTTACTGTGAGGTGGAGGTGCTGCTGTTACTGTGAGGTGGAGGTGCTGCTGTTACTGTGAGGTGGAGGTGCTGCTGTTACTGTGAGGTGGAGGTGCTGCTGTTACTGTGAGGTGGAGGTGCTGCTGTTACTGTGAGGTGGAGGTGCTGCTGTTACTGTAAAGTGGAGGTGCTGCTGTTACTGTGAGGTGGAGGTGCTGCTGTTACTGTGAGGTGGAGGTGCTGCTGTTACTGTAAAGCAGGAGGTTTCATTTGTTGTAGGCACTGTATGTATGTCTTTATTTATATAGCGTCATTAATGTACATACTGTAGCGCGTCACAGCAGTAATACATGTGACAATCATATAAATAACATATATAATACAAATAACAGATCGTGGGAATAAGCGCTTCAGACATAAAAGTAACATTTAGGAAAATGAGTCCCTGCTCCGAAGAGCTTACAGTCTAACTGGTAGGAAGAACGTACAGAGACAGTAGGAGGGCGTTCTGGTAAGTGCGTCTGCAGGGGGCCATGGTCGATGTATGAGGTGTAAAGAATCAGGAAGAGCAGAGAAGCCGTCTGTGTAGCTCAAAGGTAAACAGCCCAATTGCTGTGAGCTTGGGAATGCTGAATGGACGAGTGTAGGAGTGAATAGAGAGGAGAGAGAGTTGGTGAGAAAAAACACTGCTAACAACGTGAATGCTTAATGAGGCTCGGTTGCAGAAGCACAGTGTATAAGGATCGGTGTTGGAGTAACCAGTTACTCACGATCAATGCCGTCCCTCGCTGCTCTCTCTCTCCCGGCGTCCTGTGTCCTCTGAGGGATGATGACGTCAGTCCTTTCTCAAGGAGTAAGGACAGTCTGTGCCCGAAACGCGTGGGAGGAGGTTTCTCATTCCCGTTTGTCCTGAGTGTTCCCTTCGTGCAGTTTAAATAAATATTTCCTGTTTTTAAACTATCCTGGTGAGTCCCTGTCCTCTTGGGTGGCTGAAGCATCGATCTCTTCTTTTTTCCGGTGTAAAGTATCAGCCACATGGCTCCTCCTACTCTTCGTTAAGCAGGTGTGTTTGAAGATGGGTCTTAAAAGGTGGATAGAGAGGGTGCCAGTCAGGTACTGAGGGGAAGGGCATTCCAGAGGTGCGGGGCAGTCAGTGAGAAGGGTTTAAGGCGGGAGAGGGCTTTATATACAAAGGGGGTAGAAAGAAGACATCCTTGAGAGGAACGCAAGAGTTGGGATGGAGCACAGCGACAAATTAGGGCTGAGATGTAAAGAAGAGCAGAAGAGTGTAAAGCTTTCAAAGTGAGGAGGAGAATTGAGTGTGTGATGCGGGATTTGATAGGAAGCCAGGAAAGGGATTTAAACTGAGACAGATTCAGGAAAGAGTGGAGTGATTCTGGCAGCAGCGTTTAGGATAGATTGTAGGGGAGACAGGTGAGAGGCAGGAAGGCCGGACAGCAGGAGGTTACAGTAATCGAGACGGGAGAGAATGAGGGTCTGTGACAGAGTTTTAGCAGTCGAGCAACAGAGGAAAGGCCGTATCTTTGTAATATTGTGGAGGAAAAAGCGACAAGTTTTAGCTACTTTTTGAATGTGAGAGAAGAATGCAAGAGAGGAGTCGAGCGTGACCCCTAGGCAGCGTGCTTGTGCTACTGGGTGTATGACAGTACTTCCAACAGTAATGTAGAAGGAGGCAGTAGGGCCAGGTTTGGGGTGAAATATGAAGAGCTCTGTTTTTGCCATGTTTAGTTTAAGTCGGCGGAGGGCCATCCAGGATGATATAGCAGAGAGACATTCAGAAACTTTGGTCTGTATAGCAGGTGTAAGGTCAGGGGTTGAAAAGTAAATGTGTATCGTCAGCATAGGAGGTGATATTTGAACCCAACAGATGTGATTAGGTCACCTAGAGAGAGTGTGTAAAGAGAGAAGAGAAGAGGTCCTAGTACAGAGCCCTGCGGCACCCCCACAGAGAGATAAATGGAGGAGGAGGAGGTGTTAACAGAAGAGACACTGATGGGAGAGGTAAGAGGAGATCCAGGATAGAGCTTTGTTACGAATACCAAGAGTATGGAGAATGTAAAGGAGAAGAGGGTGGTCCATGGTGTCAAATGCTGCACTGCACGATATATTTAACATGAGCCCACATAGTTAGGTCTGAACCCTGAGCCTCCACTCTATCTTGTCAGCCCACGCCTCTAACCCCGAGAAAAGGACACCCTGTATGTCGCTGGAACTCCCACCATGACATTACTCCTACTCCCATGTCACTGTGTGTCCTATCTTCACTTTAGGATCAGCAGCAGTTTGGTGTAAACAGAGTGTAAGCAAGAGACAAAGAAAAGGAAGGTACGCGTGACACCTTTAATAGCTAAGGCTGCAGACATAGTGAACGCGACCACTATGGCCGCAGCCTAACTCGTAGTTACAAAGAGTGCAACAAGCAGGCACTGAAGATTAACAGTTTTTATTACATTTGATACAGCTACAACGAAATGAAAAGAAAGAAATGCCGGTCTTCTATGGAGTTCAACGCATCGTTCTTATATACAGTATCCGTTTGACATGTGCAGATATATAGCTCACAATCCTGCACAAGATTACCAGCAGGCAAACACAGCGTAAGCCTTTTACTGCATGGTATAAATCCCACTTTGGAAACAAAGGTTGCTGGAGCAAAGCTACAGTATGTGACAGATGTGCTGGCGTAGTTACGCATGGGGAAAAGAAAGTTCAATACTGCACTACCACTACAGGACGCCCCAGCCCCTGCTCTACGGGACCCCCAGCCCCTGCTCTACGGGACGCCCCAGCCCCTGCTCTACGGGACGCCCCAGCCCCTGTTCTACGGGACGCCCCGGCCCCTGCTCTACGGGACGCCCCAGCCCCTGCTCTACGGGACGCCCCGGCCCCTGCTCTACGGGACGCCCCGGCCCCTGCTCTACGGGACCCCCCGGCCCCTGCTCTACGGGACGCCACGGCCCCTGCTCTACGGGACGCCACGGCCCCTGCTCTACGGGACCCCCCGGCCCCTGCTCTACGGGACGCCCCGGCCCCTGCTCTACGGGACGCCCCGGCCCCTGCTCTACGGGACGCCCCGGCCCCTGCTCTACGGGACCCCCCGGCCCCTGCTCTACGGGACCCCCCGGCCCCTGCTCTACGGGACCCCCCGGCCCCTGCTCTACGGGACCCCCCGGCCCCTGCTCTACGGGACCCCCCGGCCCCTGCTCTACGGGACCCCCCAGCCCCTGCTCTACGGGACCCCCCAGCCCCTGCTCTACGGGACCCCCCAGCCCCTGCTCTACGGGACGCCCCAGCCCCTGCTCTACGGGACGCCCCAGCCCCTGCTCTACGGGACGCCCCAGCCCCTGCTCTACGGGACGCCCCAGCCCCTGCTCTACGGGACCCCCCAGCCCCTGCTCTACGGGACCCCCCAGCCCCTGCTCTACGGGACCCCCCAGCCCCTGCTCTACGGGACCCCCCAGCCCCTGCTCTACGGGACGCCCCAGCCCCTACTCTACGGGACCCCCGGCCCCTGCTCTACGGGACGCCCCAGCCCCTGCTCTACGGGACGCCCCAGCCCCTGCTCTACGGGACGCCCCATCCCCTGCTCTACGGGACGCCCCAGCCCCTGCTCTACGGGACGCCCCAGCCCCTGCTCTACGGGACGCCCCAGCCCGTTCTACGGGACCCCCCAGCCCCTGCTCTACGGGACGCCCCAGCCCCTGCTCTACGGGACCCCCCAGCCCCTGCTCTACGGGACCCCCCAGCCCCTGCTCTACGGGACGCCCCAGCCCCTGTTCTACGGGACGCCCCAGCCCCCTACTCTACGGGACCCCCGGCCCCTGCTCTACGGGACGCCCCAGCCCCTGCTCTACGGGACGCCCCAGCCCCTGCTCTACGGGACGCCCCAGCCCCTGCTCTACGGGACCCCCCAGCCCCTGCTCTACGGGACCCCCCAGCCCCTGCTCTACGGGACCCCCCAGCCCCTGCTCTACGGGACCCCCCAGCCCCTGCTCTACGGGACCCCCCAGCCCCTGCTCTACGGGACCCCCCAGCCCCTGCTCTACGGGACGCCCCAGCCCCTGCTCTACGGGATGCCCCAGCCCCTGCTCTACGGGACGCCCCAGCCCCTGCTCTACGGGACGCCCCAGCCCCTGCTCTACGGGACCCCCCAGCCCCTGCTCTACGGGACCCCCCAGCCCCTGCTCTACGGGACCCCCCAGCCCCTGCTCTACGGGACGCCCCAGCCCCTACTCTACGGGACCCCCGGCCCCTGCTCTACGGGACGCCCCAGCCCCTGCTCTATGGGACGCCCCAGCCCCTGCTCTACGGGACGCCCCAGCCCCTGCTCTACGGGACGCCCCAGCCCCTGCTCTACGGGACGCCCCCAGCCCCTGCTCTACGGGACGCCCCAGCCCCTGCTCTACGGGACCCCCCAGCCCGTTCTACGGGACCCCCCCAGCCCCTGCTCTACGGGACGCCCCAGCCCCTGCTCTACGGGACCCCCCAGCCCCTGCTCTACGGGACCCCCCAGCCCCTGCTCTACGGGACGCCCCAGCCCCTGTTCTACGGGACGCCCCAGCCCCCTACTCTACGGGACCCCCGGCCCCTGCTCTACGGGACGCCCCAGCCCCTGCTCTACGGGACGCCCCAGCCCCTGCTCTACGGGACGCCCCAGCCCCTGCTCTACGGGACGCCCCAGCCCCTGCTCTACGGGACGCCCCAGCCCCTGCTCTACGGGACGCCCCAGCCCCTGCTCTACGGGACGCCCCAGCCCCTGCTCTACGGGACGCCCCCAGCCCCTGCTCTACGGGACCCCCCAGCCCCTGTTCTACGGGACCCCCCAGCCCCTGCTCTACGGGACGCCCCAGCCCCTGCTCTACGGGACCCCCCAGCCCCTGCTCTACGGGACGCCCCAGCCCCTGCTCTACGGGACGCCCCAGCCCCTGTTCTACGGGACGCCCCAGCCCCTGCTCTACGGGACGCCCCAGCCCCTGCTCTACGGGACCCCCCAGCCCCTGCTCTACGGGACCCCCCAGCCCCTGTTCTACGGGACCCCCCAGCCCCTGCTCTACGGGACCCCCCGGCCCCTGCTCTACGGGACGCCCCAGCCTCTGCTCTACGGGACGCCCCAGCCCCTGCTCTACGGGACGCCCCAGCCCCTGTTCTACGGGACGCCCCAGCCCCTGCTCTACGGGACGCCCCAGCCCCTGCTCTACGGGACCCCCCAGCCCCTGCTCTACGGGACCCCCCAGCCCCTGTTCTACGGGACCCCCCAGCCCCTGCTCTACGGGACCCCCCAGCCCCTGCTCTACGGGACCCCCCGGCCCCTGCTCTACGGGACGCCCCAGCCTCTGCTCTACGGGACCCCCCGGCCCCTGCTCTACAGGACGCCCCAGCCTCTGCTCTACGGGACCCCCCGGCCCCTGCTCTACGGGACGCTACATTCCCTTATTTAATGCTGGATTCTTTATTGTAGTCTAGATAGAAATTCACTTTGTAAAATAGGGGCTATGTTTATGAGATTAGACTACTACACCTTCCAAACTTAAAGAAGTGGTGTCTATAGGTCACGGCTCTTGTTTAACCCTTTCCGTGTTGGAGGGCCCCTCTGGCACTCGCGATCATGTGATCTTCCTGATAGATCGCGTTCTGCGCTCTTCGATCTCCTCTACAAAAACGAGAAAGTAGATTATGACGTAGCTACGATGTCATACTTCCCCTGGAGCGTCAGACCCCATGGCGGAGCAGCTGACATCCTCAGGCACCCAAAGGGTTAATCCCTTTGCTGCTACAAGGCCCCGCAACACATGTATGGCTTCTCATTGTGTAATTATGTGATGCTGTACTTCCAGCCACTATATACGGAGTGCTAACCTCAGTGTCGGTGTTTAATAGTCCCACAATAACTGCTGTGAGAGCCCCCTTTTAGAACAAATGTAATTTTTAGGGTTAAGAGAACAGATTAGCTCTTTTGTAAGAGCCTTTACTAATTAGCTCCCCGGCAACTCTTCTATTTGCACCCATATTCTATCCCAATATAGACAACATTTGGGGACCACGCCGTATATAAAGATGTTATGGAACTAGAAAAAAATGTAGAGAAGAGCCACCAAATTAATAAAAAAGGGGATGGATAATCTGATTTATGAGAGGCTAGCTAAATTAGTCCTCACTATGACAGCTCCTATACATATTCTCACAATGACAGCTCCTACACGTCTCACTATGACAGCTCCTATACATATTCTCACTATGACAGCTCCTAATCATATTCTCACTATGACAGCTCCTACACGTCTCACTATGCCAGCTCCTATACATATTCTCACTATGACAGCTCCTATACATGTCCTCACTATGACAGCTCCTATACATGTCCTCACTATGCCAGCTCCTATACATATTCTCACTATGCCAGCTCCTATACATATTCTCACTATGCCAGCTCCTGTACATGTCCTCACTATGCCAGCTCCTATACATATTCTCACTATGACAGCTCCTATACATATTCTCACTATGCCAGCTCCTATACATGTCCTCACTATGCCAGCTCCTATACATGTCCTCACTATGCCAGCTCCTATACATGTCCTCACTATGCCAGCTCCTATACATGTCCTCACTATGCCAGCTCCTATACATGTCCTCACTATGCCAGCTCCTATACATGTCCTCACTATACCAGCTCCTATACATGTCCTCACTATACCAGCTCCTATACATGTCCTCACTATGACAGCTCCTATACATGTCCTCACTATGACAGCTCCTATACATGTCCTCACTATGCCAGCTCCTATACATGTCCTCACTATGACAGCTCCTATACATGTCCTCAGTATGACAGCTCCTATACATGTCCTCACTATTTATTTATAAAATATTTTACCAGGAAGTAATACATTGAGAGTTACCTCTCGTTTTCAAGTATGACAGCTCCTATACATTTCACTATGACAGCCCCTATACATATGACTATGGCAGCCGCTATACATATTACTAGCACAGCCCCTATACATATCACTATCACAGCCCCTATGCATATCTCAGCTCCTATACATTTCACAATGACAGCCCCCATACATATCACTATCCCAGCCCTATGCATATCTCAGATCCTATACATTTCACAATGACAGCCCCTATACATATCACTATCAAAGCCCCTATACATATCACTATCACAGCCCCTATGCACATCACAGGTCCTATACATTTCACAATGACAGCCCCTATACATATCACTATCAAAGCCCCTATGCATATCACAGCCCCTATACATATCACTATCACAGCCCCTATGTATATCACAGGTCCTATACATTTCACAATGACAGCCCCTATACATATCACTATCAAAGCCCCTATGCATATCACAGCCCCTATACATATCACTATCACAGCCCCTATGCACATCACAGGTCCTATACATTTCACAATGACAGCCCCTATACATATCACTATGAAAGCCCCTATGCATATCACAGCCCCTATACATATCACTATCACAGCCCCAATGTATATCACAGGTCCTATACATTTCACAATGACAGTTCTATACAATCCCATCCATAGCTATGAACATTCTCATCACTGACAATTCACGCCCCCTATGGTAGCCACGCCCTCCCAAGCCCAGAGCATCCAATCCTAGCTCGCCTTCCTTCAACCTAACCGCCGCATACACCGGGGGGGCGCGGCCAACTGTCACAACACGCGCGCGCGCTCTCGGCTCCCGTAACCAGGGTGGGAGCTTGTCCGTACCCGAACCTGCGCTCAACCCGCGCCCGCCACCCCCGGCACTGTCACTTTACCTGTCCGAAGCGCGGCTTCCCGAGCATGAAGGGAGGATACCCGGCCGGGACCGCCATGTGAAGCTGCTCCCTGCAGCCCGCCTGCGTGTGAGTGAGTGCTCCTACCCGCGCGCTCTGAGGCACACAGGGAGGCTGAGCCCTGCATACAAGGGGAAGCACCTGCTGGGGGAGCCCGGCGGCGCGTGACGTCAGACGCACACCCGGAGACTCATGGGAGTTGTAGTCTTATTTAGTGGCAGCTTCCAGGATAAGGTCATGTAAGGACGTGGGTTCTCATCCCTTTCTGGTCATGTTATATGTTTTAGATATGTGTATTTGTATGTGTGTGTGTGCTCTTGAGAACGAAACGTTTAGTCAATAAATTCCACTTTTTTTTGCATATTTTCATATATTTCACTTTTTTGCATATAGGTCTGTACATATGTATATGGGTTCCATTTGAATGGATTTTCCAGGCAAAAGGTGACTCATTGGGTGCTCATTTGCATGTCATTTCCAATAATCCCTTGCTGCAGTGGGATCATTGTATGCTAGATGATAATGGTTGAAAGGTAAGGGTGCAGACCTGTCTAAGGCCTCGGCCATGTTTACCGCTTGCTGGCGGAAGCGTGCTGACGCGCGCTCCCACTCAGCACTGAGCCCCTACAGCCGCAATTAGAGCGGCTTTAGTAGGGGCTCACCTGCGCTTCTGCGCGCTTGCGGAAGCGTAGGTCTTAGGGGAATTTAAAATTCCCCCGCTTGCCGGAACGACAGGCCGGTCACGTGAGCGGTTCGTCCAATGAGGGCGAACCAGCTCCGTGACATCACTGGCCCGCCCCCGGCCCGCCCCCTGACGGCCCGCTGACAGCGCGTGCGGTAAGCAACCGCAAGGCCAGGGAAAGCACCCGCTTTCCCTGAGCCTCAGCGAGCAAGCAGGGAGCATGAGCCTAAGGCATGTTAATGTGCTCATAAGGGATATTCTTTATTGGCTATCTGCTAACGGTGGAGGTTTTTTGTTGCCTTTTTCACCCACCATAACTTAAAATGTGATATGGTAAACCTACCCAGCCTAGAAATATTTCAAAGCAAGTATAAACCAACCTCACACCGATGATACCCATCAAGGTTGAAACATGTCTGCGAGTGGTCATTACTTGCTTTGCTAGTGCCATGCTGTGCTTAAAAGCTGTGTGAACGGCGATGCATTAGCTTAAATGGGCTCCATGTGAATTGATATTCCAGGCAAAAGGTGACACATTGTGTGCTCATTTGCATGTAATTTCCCAGAATCCCTTGCAGCAGTGGGAGCACTGTATGTTAGGTGATAATGGTTGAAAGGCAGGGTTGCAGACCTGTCTAGGGCCTCGGCCAGGCAGGGAACTCGTGCGCTGCGCCATGCTTGGCTGGGCGATTCGTGGAGGTGCGGCCACAACGTCACAGAGCTGGTTGGGCGAACCGCTCACGTGACGCGCTTGCGAGCAGCAAAATCAAATTTGCTTGCTCTGAGTGGACGCAGGCGCTTGCTCATGCTGGCCACACACATTGCCGCAATGTGTCTCATCGCGGCCAGCGTGAGCGCGCTCCCTCAGCGCCACCCTGGACGAGGCCTAAGACATGAATGTGCTCACAAGTGATATTCTTTATTGTGTGTATGTATGTATGTATGTATATGTGTGTGTGTGTGTGTGTGTGTGTGTGTGTGTGTGTGTGTGTGTGTGTGTGTGTGTGTGTGTGTGTGTGTGTGTGTGTGTGTATATATATATATATATACACAGTGGTTGACAAATCACCAAAAAATCTACTCGCCACCTAGTACCAAACGTGTGCTGCTTGGGCCAATATTTACTCGCCCGGGGGTTAAATCCACTCGCCCGGGGCGAGCAAATGTATAGGTTTGTCGAACACTGTATATATATATACACACACATATATATATATATATATATATATATATATATATACACACACACACATGTGCAGTGGTCGACAAATCACCAAAAAAATCTACTCGCCGAACAAAAAAATCTACTCGCCACCTAGTACCACACGTGTGCTGCTTGTGCCAATAGGAGCTCGCCACAATGTTAAATCCACTCGCCCGGGGCGTGCAAATGTATAGGTTTGTCGAACACTGTATATGTGTATGTTACCAATTTTCCTTAGAGAGGATCAAGATTGGTATTATATCTCATGAGAGGAAACCATTACTATCTTTTAACCTGGACTTGAAAAAAAAATCCTAGTTCTGATCTTTAGAGCCAGAGGGTCGCAGATCCATTTGGTATTAAAGGATTTAAAGCTGATGTAATGATATCAAACAGAAAGATGAGTAAGGGCTGATTTATTTGCTGTTATCGCATAGTACTGAACACCGCACATCAATACAGATGCTTTGTAGAAGAAAGGCAGGAATGGTCCGCGGGGGGAATCAAACTGAGTGTCTAATCCAGAATGTTGTCTTGCATGATTAAGGTATTCCCTGGTGTATATCCACAGCGCTCATAACTGCAGGTTTTATGGTGTCAGAGATACCCCGTCATAGAATAGGGGGAAGCTGATGCTAGTTAAAGAGGCAGGGAGTGGAAAGCAGAGATTGTCCATGGCCTGCTTCCGTGGGCGTCTCCATTACTGGCTGCCTTACCGACTAAGAGGTCACTCGTTGGATTTCAACAGAGAATTTTAATTTCAAATTATCTGTAAAGTTAGGGAGTCTGCCGCTGTATGACCAATCTCTGGGAGACCCCAGTAATAACAAATAGTAACATCCGAGTTTGAATTGGAAGCGAATAATGGGGACCTCTCTGCGGTGCCCTTACTATGCTCCAGGTACGTATGGCAACTTGGGAACATTTGTTCTGTATCCACAATGATATACAATCCCCAGCCTTTTCCCATCTGAACAGAAGGCAAGGACTTTGGCCCATATTTACTAAGCAGTGCTATTCCATAAGGCACCTTCCAGAAGCCACCCTAAAGCGTGTCTTCTGGCGCAGATAAATGTTTTATGAAATAGTACCTCTTATTAAATAGGGCTATTTATCTTGCATTTGTGTTCCCATAAGAGTAAATAATACAAACCTGGATCCTAAACACAGGAGCCCGTTACATTAGGAGTTCTCAACTCCAAATCTCAAGCCCCCCCAACAGCTCAGGTTTTCAGCATATCCCTGCTTCAGCACAGGTGGTTCAATCCGTCCCAGCTCCAGCACAGGTGGCTCAATCAGTCCCAGCTTCAGCACAGGTGGCTCAATCAGTCCCAGCTTCAGCACAGGTGGCTCAATCAGTCCCTGCTTCAGCACAGGTGGCTCAATTAGTCCCAGCTACAGCACAGATGGCTCAATCAGTCCCAGCTTCAGCACAGGTGGCTCAATCAGTCTCTGCTTCAGCACAGGTGGCTCAGCCTTCGATTGAGCCACCTGTGCTGAAGCTTGGATATCCTGAAAATCTCAGAAAAAAAGGAACAACGGTTCCTAAATCAGTGCTCAGAAACAAACAAGTACACAGGCATACCCCGCATTAACGTACGCAATGGGACCGGAGCATGTATGTAACACAGGCATACCCCGCATTAACGTACGCAATGGGACCGGAGCGCGTATGTAACACAGGCATACCCCGCATTAACGTATGCAATGGGACCGGAGCGCGTATGTAACACAGGCATACCCCGCATTAACGTACGCAATGGGACCGGAGTGCGTATGTAACACATGCATACCCCGCATTAACGTACGCAATGGGACCGGAGCGCGTATGTAACACAGGCATACCCCGCATTAACATACGCAATGGGACCGGAGCACGTATGTAACACAGGCATACCCCGCATTAACGTACGCAATGGGACCGGAGCATGTATGTAACACAGGCATACCCCGCATTAACGTACGCAGTGGGACCGGAGCATGTATGTAACACAGGCATACCCCGCATTAACGTACGCAATGGGACCGGAGCGTGTATGTAACACAGGCATACCCCGCATTAACGTACGCAATGGGACTGGAGCACGTATGTAACACAGGCATACCCCGCATTAACGTACGCAATGGGACCGGAGCATGTATGTAACACAGGCATACCCCGCATTAACGTACGCAATGGGACCGGAGCATGTATGTAACACAGGCATACCCCGCATTAACGTACGCAATGGGACCGGAGCGTGTATGTAACACAGGCATACCCCGCATTAACGTACGCAATGGGACCGGAGCATGTATGTAACTGGCATACCCCGCATTAACGTACGCAGTGGGACCAGAGCGTGTATGTAACACAGGCATACCCCGCATTAACGTACGCAATGGGACCGGAGCGTGTATGTAACACAGGCATACCCCGCATTAACGTACGCAATGGGACCGGAGCATGTATGTAACACAGACATACCCCGCATTAACGTCCGCAATGGGACCGGAGCATGTATGTAACACAGGCATACCCCGCATTAACGTACGCAATGGGACCGGAGCATGTATGTAACTACAGGCATACCCCGCATTATCGTACGCAATGGGACCGGAGCGTGTATGTAACACAGGCATACCCCGCATTAACGTACGCAATGGGACCGGAGCGTGTATGTAACACAGGCATACCCCGCATTAACGTACGCAATGGGACCGGAGCATGTATGTAACACAGGCATACCCCGCATTAACGTACGCAATGGGACCGGAGCGTGTATGTAACACAGGCATACCCCGCATTAACGTACGCAATGGGACCGGAGCGTGTATGTAACACAGGCATACCCCGCATTAACGTACGCAATGGGACCGGAGCGTGTATGTAACACAGGCATTCCCCGCATTAACGTACGCAATGGGACCGGAGCGTGTATGTAACACAGGCATACCCCGCATTAACGTACGCAATGGGACCGGAGCGTTTATGAAACACAGGCATACCCCGCATTAACGTACGCAATGGGACCGGAGAGTGTATGTAACACAGGCATACCCCGCATTAACGTACGCAATGGGACCGGAGCGTGTATGTAACACAGGCATACCCCGCATTAACGTACGCAATGGGACCGGAGCGTGTATGTAACACAGGCATACCCCGCATTAACGTACGCAATGGGACCGGAGCGTGTATGTAACACAGGCATACCCCGCATTAACGTACGCAATGGGACCGGAGCGTGTATGTAACACAGGCATACCCCGCATTAACGTACGCAATGGGACCGGAGCGTGTATGTAACACAGGCATACCCCGCATTAACGTACGCAATGGGACCGGAGCGTGTATGTAACACAGGCATACCCCGCATTAACGTACGAAATGGGACCGGAGCGTGTATGTAACACAGGCATACCCCGCATTAACGTACGCAATGGGACCGGAGCGTGTATGTAACACAGGCATACCCCGCATTAAGCTACGCAATGGGACCGGAGCGTGTATGTAACACAGGCATACCCCGCATTAACGTACGCAATGGGACCGGAGCGTGTATGTAACACAGGCATACCCCGCATTAACGTACGCAATGGGACCGGAGCATGTATGTAACACAGGCATACCCCGCATTAACGTACGCAATGGGACCGGAGCATGTATGTAACTACAGGCATACCCCGCATTAACGTACGCAATGGGACCGGAGCGTGTATGTAACACAGGCATACCCCGCATTAACGTACGCAATGGGACCGGAGCGTGTATGTAACACAGGCATACCCCGCATTAACGTACGCAATGGGACCGGAGCGTGTATGTAACACAGGCATACCCCGCATTAACGTACGCAATGGGACCGGAGCGTGTATGTAACACAGGCATACCCCGCATTAACGTACGCAATGGGACCGGAGCATGTATGTAACACAGGCATACCCCGCATTAACGTACGCAATGGGACCGGAGCATGTATGTAACACAGGCATACCCCGCATTAGCGTACGCAATGGGACCGGAGCATGTAAGTAACACAGGCATACCCCACATTAACGTACGCAATGGGACCGGAGCATATATGTAACACAGGCATACCCCGCATTAACGTACGCAATGGGACCGGAGCATGTATGTAAAGCGAAAATGTACTTAAAGTGAAGCACTACCTTTTCCCCACTTATCGATGCATGTACTGTACTGCAATCGTCATATACGTGCATAACTGATGTAAATAACGCATGTGTAACAGTCTCTATAGTCTCCACGCTTGCGCACAGCTTCGGTACAGGTAGGGAGCCGGTATTGCTGTTCAGGACGTGCTCACAGGCGCATGCGTGAGCTGCCATTTGCCTATTGAGTGACATGTACTTACTTGCGAGTGTACTTAAAGTGAGTGTCCTTAAACCAGGGTATAGAAGGTAATCCAATTGCTAAAAGCAGAGCACAACTGTAGAAAGGATGGGGGTTAAACACAGGTGGTAAGGTTAAAAGATGAAGCTTTAATCCATAGTATACGAGGAACTCACAATCGGGTACTCTGACGCGTTTCGGGCGGGACGCCCTTTGACGAAGGCGTGATGCACACACGGGACAAGCTGCCAACTATGTGAGTAATTCCCTTATTTCCGCATCAGGACACGGACACTGCGACCTCCACATTAGTTCTACTCCAGGGTTAGTGTTCTAGTGATATTTTCTGACAGCAACATATGTTTATTTACTGTCTGTCACCATCACATGAACTGTAATCTCTACTATCTCTTTTAGGAGCATTTCATGCACTTGGTTCAAGGGTCTCACTGGACATTTATCAGAGCCTGTCGAATCATTCATTATGTTTATTACTCAGGACATTATTATACTATATGTATCCTGGACTCATTGAGCACCGATATTCAGAACCTGTTTCTGGATACTTACCTTAAACCGGGGTATGCCTGTATTGATATATATTCAGCCATGCAAATAAGGCAGTGCCTGGTAAGTCTGAACTTGTAGTTGTATTCATGAAGACGATAAACAACGTTTGAGAAAGTCACAATATGCTCCAGAGAATAGCTGCACAGGGGATACCTGCGGCCCCACAAAAGTAAGGACAGGAGACCCCCTTATTTTGTAGCAATATAGTTCTCCTGGAGCTAGACCATCAATGCAAATAGAAAAAGAGTCCTTGAGTAAATAAGTATTACTCACGACCTGGTTGTTGAAATGTCCGGTTCTGCGTGCTCCCTGCGGCGTGCTCCCTGCTCGCGTGTAGAATACCGGAAGATCTCCCGTGGGGAGGCGAAATAAAGCGGTGCACTGCCTCAGAAAAAGAGATGACGGAGCCGGATCGCAATAACAAATTTTTATTTGGCTATCAGCAACATGCTAAAATAGAGATGCAGGAACCTCTAACGCATTTCGCTCAATTGTGCATTTTATGCTTTGATAAAGCTCACAAGTTAACACCCAGGTCCAGTCCGCTTCTCACCGCATCGTGACAACATCCTGCATGTATTTAATCTACTATATATTTCTGAAAGCACTGTATGCCTGTCTGCGTGTCCTCTGTCCCTAGCGGCAATCGCATTGGAGCTTTGGCCCGTCACACCGCCTCAGGCCAATGAGATGGCTCCCTTGGCCCGCCCGCCCGCCCCCGCACACCTCTCATTGGCCTGAGGCGGAGTGACGGGCCAAAGGTCCAAAACACACACACACATCAACCACCCCCGCCCCCCCCCGGCCCTCCTCAACGGCTGCCCGGCCTTGACCATCCACCCTCTCATCCCTCCGCCCTTCCCGGTGGCTGGCCCGCAACAACGGAACCACCCCTATCATCACTCCACGGGACCACACAAAGATCACCCTCTCTCCCAGCGCTCACCCTCTCTCCCGGCGCTCACCCTCTCTCCCGGCGCTCACCCTCTCTCCCGGCGCTCACCCTCTCCCCCGGTGCTCCCTCCCACAGTCCGCTCCCCACTCCCCCCCCAAGAGCACGCTCTCGCCGCTCTCACCTTAAGGCCTAGAGGCCGCGCCCCCAGCTCACCATCCCCGAGAGCACTCCTCCGGCTCTCTCAGTCGGGAGCTATACGGGCCGGCTTCCCACACCACCTCCTCATCTGAGCGTCTCAGCTCTGCCTCGCCAGGGGGAACGGAGACCGCCGAGGAACCCGAGGAGGAGGAAGAGCGCGGCCCGGTGCGAGGTAAGTAAATGCATGGGAAGGGATCTTTCAACCGGCCCGGCCCTTCACCCCCCCGGCCCGGCCCTTCAACCCCTCCACCCGGCCCGGCCCTTCAACCCCCCCCCGGCCCTTCAGCCCCCCCCCCCCCCGGCCCAGCCCTTCAACCCCCGGCCCTTCACCCCCCCCCGACCCTTCATACACCCCCCCGTCCCTTCACCCCCCCCCCCCACAGCCCTTCACCCACCCTCCCCGGCCCTTCACCCACCACCCCCCCACCGGCCCTTCACCCACCACCCACCCCCCACGGCCCTTCACCCACCACCCCGGCCCTTCACCCCCCCCCCCCCGGCCCTTCACCCCCCTCCCCGCCCGGCCCTGTCCTTCACCCCCCCCAGCCCTGCCCTTCACCCCCCCCCGGCCCTGCCCTTCTGCCCTTCAACCACCCCCCCCCGGCCTTGCCCTTCCGCCCTTCAACCACCCCCCGGCCCTTCCCTTCACCCCTCCCCCCTGCCCTTCACCCCCCCGCCCCTGCCCTTCACACCCCCCCGTCTCTGCCCTTCACACCCCCCCCCCCGGCCCTGCCCATCACCCCCCTCCATGCCCTTCGCCCCCCTCCCTGCCCTTCCCCGCACCTCCACGCCCCCCGCCCCAGCAATCACGGGCAACGCCGGGTTTATCAGCTAGTTAGATATAAAGTAGATGCAGAGAGAAGTACAGTAGCAGCAGCTGCTGCAGCCCCATACTACACATGCCTGGTACTGTCCTTGGTGCTGATCACCTGTCACAGCGACCCTGTTGTTTAATAGTTGATGATTGCTAACAGCTATGGTTGTTTTGTGAATAAACCCCACACAGATGTAGAAACTTTACGCTGCAGCCGCAGACCTGCACCTTGTGTTTGGCAATCCAAGACTTCATGCAGCAATCCGCCCTCCCCCCCCCCCCCCCCCCCATCACATAACATAATCGTTCATGGGCTAATCTATTTATATCACCTTTTTTTTGTGTGTGCAGTTTTCACCTATGGCAACCTTTCTTGAGTGGTAATGGCAGCGGCCGTTTTATCCTCCCAAGCAGGCAAGTTCTCAGCAACCAATATCTTCAAATCTCCAAAATGTAACAACAGCATGTTAAAAGGATGGGATTGCCAAAAACAGCCACAAAAGGACTTTGCGATGGTAAAAATAAATACTTTATTTTGTTATAGTGAGTAGAGCAGATTGGTGTTTTTCAAAGTAGCAGCATGTGGGGTCTCCCAGAGTAGGACCCCTTCAGGCTGAGCGCATGGATACAGTACTGTGAGGACTCGGGGGTCACGGCGGTCGCAGCGTGACCTCCCCTTACCTCTTTCCACTCCTGCTGCTGTGCGGCTTCGTCCTCCTCGCTCCCTTCCGACCCCCGTGGTGAAGGGGCTTCCCCATCCTCTCCGTCGGGCTGCCGCCGCTCCGCGTGTGGCTAATGCTTGGGCGCCTGCCATTGCCCCTGCGCGCGCATCCCCTCCCATTACGGAGCGCGTGACGGCACCAGCTAATTGATTCACTGCTCTTGCAGTGAAGCCACGCCCCCCGCCCACATGCTGGTTACTAGTTAACCCTAAACCTTACCTCCCGGTGGCCTATTATGGGGACCAATCCTGGACAGCTCCTAGGGCTCTTCCAGGTCTGCCTCCGCTTCCCATTGGTCAGCCACAGTACTTAATCCCTGTCCTACCTCTCTCACATCGCTCGACATAGTCTCTGCTACAGACGTCTATTCTGGCTCTCCCTTTGTCTTCGTGTATTCAGGTTGCGACCCGGCTTGGCGGACGTTCCTATCTGGCTCTGGATCCCGGCTCCCTCTTGACCTTGCAACTTCTTTCATCCCTCGACCACAGCTTGGACCTTGACCTTCCGGATCTCTCTCCGTCCCCGACCTTGGCTAAACGGCAACGACTTCGCCTCTTCAGTACCGGTACCGGCAAGTATTGCTACACCTATACACACCTGGCCTGGCAACGCCAAAACACCACACTCCGGACACGCTCCTTCTGCTGCGGGTGCGTGCACATATACGTCCCCCCCTCAGTATAAGGGACGAGTCTGGTCTGCGGGCAGCACCGGCGTAACAAGTACCACCAGTTCCTCTGCCATTTGATGGTGTTCTCCTGGGATGGGATACCGTCCCGGAAAGATAGCATGGCCAATGCAACCATCATTGCTAGTGAGCCAGCCACTAACCAGAGCATCTCGATGATAACATCATCATCTGATTTAACTGTTGCCAAATGAACCCGCTCAGTAGTGTAGGAGGCTGCAGGAAGGAAGACCATCACAAGGGGGATGTTCTCAGGGAGGCTTCTAGATTAAGATCATATAGTTGACACATTTTGAAAATTAAATAACAAAATATTATTTTTTCACAAATTTATATTTATGTTTTGTGTATATGAGTAGGTCTTTTTTTTTAACACTTGACAGACAATCACAGAGTCTGTAAAATATCTTCACTAAAACGTTAGAGAACTGGAAAGTCTCAGCAGAAATGGAGAAGGAAAATATAATCAATAAAAAAGCGATTCTTACCTGCTGTCAGTTTGCATATTTATGAAGAAGTTTATTTCCTCCCACTCACCTCCCTTTTTTGTTTTGTGGATCTATTCTTTTAACGCGCGTTGCCTATTTGATGCATTTTTTTTTTTTTTTTTTTTTTTTTTTCAATGTTTTTATTAGGCATTTTTAGAGGATACAACATTTCTGACAAATTGTGTAGCCTAACATTTTCCAAAACATATATATTTTTTTTTAAAAGGGGGGGAAAGAAGGGCAACCTAAGTTGTCCATGAAAAAAGGGGGGGGGGAGCCTTCATAGAGAGAAGGTAAGGAGGGAGGGTGGTGGGGTGGTTGAGGGGGTGGGGGGAAGAGGGGGGGGGAGGGGGGTGAGGGGGGAGGGTATTGTCGTCCTACAGGGCTGATGGGGTGTGGCTGGTGGGGTTCGTACTGATTTTTTTCTTATGGGAGGGGAGTTAGTCTCCCACCTCCCTGGGTTGGTCGGGGCGCGCTGGTATAGTGGAACCAGGGTTCCCAGATATCCTCAAAGGCCGGGGTTTTTTGTCTGATGTTGGCTGTGAGCCTTTCCATAGTCATTACTTCCCCAATCCTTTTCTTTATTGTATTGAGCGCTGGCGTAGCTGTTTTCCTCCAGGAGGCCGCAATACAGCATCTCGCCGCAGTGAGAATGAAGGATATTAATTTCCTGGTGGGCCGAACTATATTCGGCATGGGTGCTGCCAACAGGAAGGTCAGTGGTTCAATAGGAATTTCTAGGCCTGTGACCTCTTTTATAAGAATTTGGACCTTGGCCCAGTATTTCACAATTTCTGGACAGGTCCACCAGATGTGGGCCATGTCCCCTCTATTACCACAGCCTCTCCAACATTGGTCTGATGCCAGAGGGTAGATCTGGTTTAATCGTGCTGGGGTAAGATACCAGCCAAACATGATCTTATAGATGTTTTCCTTAATTGTGGTGCAAAGGGAAGTTTCTGAGGCTGCCTGCCAGATTTCCTCCCAAGTCTCTCTTTCTATATCGACGTTAAGGTCAGCTGACCATCGCAGCATGTAGTCGTGCTGTGTAGGGGACGTTGAGCGCATTAGGATATTGTAAATATCTGAGATGAGTCCCTTCTGGTAGGACTTGTCCTCACACAAGAGTTCAAACGTCGTGAGAGTGGGGTATTCTGGATGAGGGCACGTAGTTCTGACAAAGTTTCTGATTTGTAGATATTTAAAAGTGTCCAATTTTGTGATTTTAAATTTGTTCCTCAGTTCTTGGTGGCTCAGGAGCTTCCCTAGGCTCAGTACGTCGGCAATCGCCTCTATACCCCGTGTGTGAAAGTGGGCGAACAGCTTAGATCTGCATCCTGGAGGGAATTTAGGGTTATTAACAAAGGGGGTGAGTTGTGAGTTTGTGGATGTGAGGTTAAATTTAAGTTTGCAACTGGACCAGGTATCCCACGTGAATCGTGAGGCCTGTAGCTTAAGATTGTGTAAGTGGCCATCTCCTCTATTCAGGCTCCAGAGGCAGGCTTGCAGAGAAGGCAGTTTGGCACACCGAGTTTCCATTCCCACCCAGCAACATCGGGTCGGGTCTGAGTTCCACATTACTACCTGCCTGAGCTGAGCGGCTAGGTAATATTTATATAGGTCAGGCACCCCCATCCCTCCTCTGGATCTTGTGGTCATTAGGACTGATCTGGCTACCCTGGGTCTCTTACCCTGCCAAATGAAGTGGAGTAGTCTATTCTGTATATATTTTAGATCGGCGGCCGGGACCTGGATTGGGAGCGTCTGGAACAGGTACAACATTCTTGGGAGTATATTCATTTTGGTAGAGATCATCCTCCCAATCCATGAGATCTGATAACCTTCCCACCGATCTAGATCCCTTTTGATCTGATCCCATAGTTTCGGGTAGTTATCCCTATATAGGTCCCGATAGTGCCTAGATACATTAATTCCCAGATATTTAATGCATGAGGGGCACCATCGGTAGCTGAAATTTAGCTTGAGGAGTTTGATTATGGGGTCGGGAAGACTAATATTTAGGGCCTCAGATTTGTCGCTATTTATTTTATATCCTGATACCTTTCCAAACTCCGTCAGTTCCATCTGAAGGTTGGGGAGGGAAGTTAGGGGTCTGGTCAAGGTCAGGATAATATCGTCAGCGAATAGGGAAATTTTGTATTGTTCAGTGGCCATAGGTATACCCTGGATGTTTGGGTTTTGTCTTATTTTGGCCGCCAGTGGTTCAATCGTGAGAGCGAAGAGGAGAGGGGAGAGGGGGCAACCCTGTCGGGTACCATTTCGAATGTGAATTTGTTCCGCTCCTCCACCTGATAGTCTAACTGAGGCGGATGGAGTTTGGTAAAGCGCCTGGACACCCGTAAGAAAGGAGTCCCTGAATCCGAATTTTTTTAATGTTTGACCTAGGAACAGCCAGTCAATTCTGTCAAATGCCTTCTCTGCGTCTAAGCTTAGTAACATAGCTTGTGAGTCTGTAAGGTGGGCCTGGTCAACAAGGTTAATGATTTTACGGGTATTGTCTGAGGCCTGACGGCCCAGGACAAACCCGACCTGGTCCATGTGTACTAGTCTCGGGAGAATTGGATTAAGTCTGTTCGCCAATATTTTACTGTATAGTTTTAGATCATTGTTCAACAGTGAGATTGGTCTATAGCTACCGCATTGTGTGGGGTCCTTCCCTTCTTTAAGGATTATAGCCAAATTGGCGGACGACATTGAAGATGGGATAGGACATCCTTCTAAGAATGAGTTGAACAATTGTAAAAGGTGGGTGGACAGAATGGGGAGAAACTTCTTATAGTAGGCATTTGTGAAACCATCAGGGCCCGGTGCTTTAGAAATTTTGGAGGCCTTAACGGCCCATTCTAGTTCTTCCGCCGTTATTTTGGCGTTCAGGAGAAGGAGTTCCTCCTCTGTTAATGAGGGGAGGTCGCAGTCAGCTAGATAATCAATGGTAGCCGATAGCGCCTTCGGGTCTGGGCTAGCAGAGTGAGCCCTTAGGTTATATAATTTAGAGTAAAATTTAGTGAATTCCGCTGCAATTTTTTTTTCATTGTATTGGAGCTCACCAGCACTATTCCGGATCGCCGTTATTTGCGATCTTTTGTGTATGCCTCGTAACTTGCTAGCAAGAAGTCTATCGGCCTTGTTCCCTTTATCGTAATACCTCTGACCCGTCCATTTAAGAGCTTTTTCGACACTGTCCATTTGAATTATTCTTAAGTCGCTTCTGGTAGAAGTCAACTGTTTATAGATTTTCCGGGAAGGGTTATTTTTATGCTGTTGTTCTAAACTTATTATTTTGTCTGTTAGCTCTTTGGTTTGTTTAAGTTTAGTTTTTTTCCTATGGGAGGCAATCGAGATGAAATGCCCTCTAATTGTTGCCTTATGGGCTTCCCACAGGCTCGCTGGAGAGGTAACAGTACCTATATTTGTCCGGAAATATTCCTTAAGGGATTTTTTGATCTCCCGTACTGTCTCCGAGTGATTCAGTAGGGAGTCGTTCAGTCTCCAGGAATACGAGGTTGTTTTCACGAATGGAATGGATAGGGTCAGGGTGATGGGAGCATGATCTGACCACGTGATTGGGCCGATGTCAGTATCTAGGGCGGCTTCTAGGATGTTCTTGGTCGCAAGAAAGTAGTCTATACGGGAATATGTCTGGTGAGGGGCCGAGTAAAAGGTATAATCCCTTTGCCCCTGGTGTTGTGTTCTCCAAATGTCTAAGAGTGAGAAGTCCCCCATTATGTCCTTGAATTTTTTCCCCAGTCTTTGTGACTGGGTGGAGTGTTGTCGCCCTGGGAGGCTCGATTTATCTTCTTTAGGGTTGAGAGCCATATTTAGATCGCCTGCAATAAGTAGCGATGATAGGTATTGGGGGTCAATTTCTGCCAGAACTGTTTTTAAGAAATCTGTCTGGTTCTCGTTTGGGGCATATAGGTTAATAAGGGCGATTGCCGAGCCTGAGAGCGAACCGTAGACCACAATAAATCTTCCCTCTGGATCTGCCTGGATTTTAGCAAGAGTAAATGGGGTGCCCTGACGAATCAGAATGGCGACCCCTCTGCGTTTACTACTATATGAGGCAAAGTAGCTCATCGGATACACATGCTGGAATGTTTTAGGCGGCTCCCGAGATGTGAAGTGTGTCTCCTGGAGGAAAACAACATCGCCTCCCAACCTCTTAAGTTCCTGTAGGGCCAGGCGTCTTTTTCTGGTGTTGTGGAGGCCCTTGACATTTAGGGAAGTAAACTTTAGAGCTTGTTGGCGTGACATTCTGCTTGGGATGGACGCAGACTAATTGTAAACTTTAAGTTAAGATGGTAGCTGGACAGCCAAGTGGGACGGGGGGTAGGGTGGGAGGGGAACCGCTGGGATAGGATCAGCGGATGTAGAAAAGAGGGAAGGTAGACCCTATTGGGGTCTGTAAAGTTTGAAACCGATCTGGTTTAAAGACCGGTTGGGGTGGTTTAAGACCCTAGGGGGGCGGGTCCGACGACTGTCTCCAGTAAGGGTGGGCCGAGTAGAGACCCTTAGCTATTGGGAGTTACAGCCAAAACATGCAGACCGTGGGAGTCCTAGAAGATTGGATTTCTCTCCTGTATGGGCAATGTGGGGAGTGGGCAGGCGCTGGGCTGCTCAGTTCTAGGGGTGGGCGGTGTGGGGGAGGTGAGTGGGGGGGGGGTTCAGGGTTAGGCTGGGTAGGGGACCGCTTCTGGGAGGAGTCTGATTAATGTGTTCCTGGCTTCTGTACTGTGTGTACAGGCGCTCATATAGTGTACCTTGACCGCTCGGTGGGTGTCTATAAGTGTTGAATGAGCCTGAGGTCTCTTGGGCCCTCCCGGGGCGGTGAGGTTCGGGTGCGTCCCCTCCGTGGAGTGGTCCTTGGTGTGAGAAGAGGGGGAAGAGAGGAGGGTGGGGGGGTGGAGGGGAGGAGTTGGGGGAGGGTGTGGGAGGAAAAAAAGGGGGGTGATACGGGAGGGGGGAGGGGGTTGGGGGGGAAGATAAGGGGCAGAAGGGGGGGGGAGAGCAGTTCTGACATATCCTAAGCATAGCATTCAATACCAACATTGTACCTCGTATTAGATAGGCTGTGTGTATACAATGCTTGACAGATTGGTTACATACACTACTGAGCTGAAGCAGTCCACTCCTAGGCTTCCTTGGAACGGCGGTGGGCACCTGTGATTTTACAGGAGGACGAACCGTGGGTGGGGGAGGAGGGGGTGGGGGGGGAGATTGATCATAGGGGAAGGGAAGCGGACTGGGGGGCGGTGGGGGGAGGGGGGGTCTGGGGGAAGGGGGGGGGTCCTCGGGGTGCCTAATTGTTAGGTATTTGCCCTTGTGGGGGACCACCAATTTGAAGGGGAATCCCCATTTGTATGTTACCCCTTTTTCTCTCAGGAGCAATGTGAGGGGGCGAAGAGCCTTGCGTCGATCTATGGTTAGTTTAGAAAGGTCGTTGTAGACCTGTAGCTGTTCGCCTCGGAACGCGATCGTGTTTCTCCCCCTGCTAGCGCCGATCAGCTTGTCTTTGGTTGAGTAGCTGTGCAGTCGCACGATCGCGTCCCGCCGGCGATTAGGGTCCTCGGAGCGTGGCCCCAGAGCTCTATGCGCTCTGTCAATCTCCAGGTCTCTTGGCTCAAGGTCCGGGCAAAGGAGAAGGAAAAAATCCACCAGGTAGGCCCTCAGGTGCGCAGGCAGGATTGCCTCAGGGATGCCGCGGACGCGCAGGTTCTGGCGGCGATCCCTGTTTTCCTGGTCTTCCAGGCCATCCCGTAGGGTGTTGATTTCGTGGCCCAAGCGGATGATTTCGTCGTCAGCCTCTGACTGATGATGTAGGGCCTCGTCGAGTCTGGCTTCTAGCGTGGTGGTACGCTCCTGGAGGCCATTGATATCCTGCCGGATTTCGGCCACCGCCTCCTTGATGTTGGTTTGGAGTGAGCGCTGTAGTTTGGCATGTAGTTCCTCCAAGTATGCCTTCGTGATTACCCCCTCAGCGGGTGGGGGGGACTCGGCGGGGTGTGCTGATTCCGTGGGGCCTTGTGTGCCTCGTGGGCCTGGAGTCTGGGGGCCATCTTGCCTCTTTCCACTCACTTCTGCAGGCCGCTTTGCAGGGGTGAAGAAGTTGGCTCCTCCGTGAGTCGGGGGATTTTTCCCTTTATTAGCCATCCTGCCGTGTTTAGGAACCTTTTAGGGGCTTTTTATAGGTTTTTGGTCGGGTTGAAACTCCTTAAAAAGTAGGTTTATTCAGGAGGGTCTCAGGAGCTCTTCCTCTACCCGACTGTCCTGGATGACGTCATAGACACGCCCTATTTGATGCATTTTAAAATATATATTTCTATATACTTGGCTTGTAAGAGTTGTAATAAACCAGAATAAATAACGGTGTGGTCGGCGGTCTCTGTTATTGGGCCGGCATGAAATCTATTGATGCATGGTGGACGTAAGCTTTCAAGACCACATAGGTCCCATTATCTAAGACGGTAGATCAAGGAAACATTGTGAGTCCATCAGAAATCTGATAAAAGTTTGGTGTAAATGCAGTTATAGTTTTTTGCTTTTGTTTAATTCAACCTGAAACTCTGGGCACACATCTCTTATCAAAGTCTCATGATAAATTACACTGAATACATCAGATAAATGAATCCTAGCCTATTGCTGTTAGTTGGATATATTTTTCCTTTAGGAAGGCTTGTTGCTGGGTATTTTAAAGTTTTGTATTAAAGAGTCTATAATAAATAACACCTTTGGTTAATAATTCAAACATAAATTATCTTAATTTAGAGGGAGGTGCGCAAAAATAATTTGCATACGAATAAGAAAAAGTTAGATTCTGTGTAGATTTGATACAATTTGTTGTGCAAAAGAACGGTGAAGGGAAAACGCATCATCCTCAGTGGAAGCAGGATGTGGAGGAGATAAAACACAAATACACACATATAGCATACATACAAATGTAATTAGTAATTTAAAGCTGCAGTTGTCTTTTTTTTCTTTTTTTTTTAATTAATTTTTTTACTTCAATAGTTTCATGTGGGCAATCTCTGATTACCTAAAGAACTGTATAGCTGCCAGTCAATTCGTTCTCCATTTATTGATTGGCAAAATTTGGCAAGATCTTTAGAGATGGCATATGTTTTTCTTCTGCTTCTGTCACTCAGTGGAAGCTCATGAATATTGATGAGCACTCCTGCACTGACATGTGCTAGAGGGAGGGCAGGGCTGACAAAGGGGTGTGCCAGGGCTTGTGACAGGACATGAAGGGGCAGTGCCTTAGTAAATGGTTGTTAAAATAGAATACAAGAAAATTGGTCTTTCAAAGTTGTTTTTTTAAAACAGAAAATGCTAAAAGTATTTTTTCTTACTACAGAACTGATTTATTAAAAAAAAACACACATGCAGGTGTTGCAGGGTACATGCAACTACACACGTGGGTTTCTTGACAAGGCTTATTTATTTAGCCTTAAAAGATATACAGCACACAAAACAAAAATAGCTTTTCTTCAGCAAACCAAACAAAACAGTTTCTCTTTAGCAGACAGTCTATATATAAGGTAGCTACCCTTTTTCTATGCAGGGGACAGACAGTTCACAATTCAACTACTTTGCTACTCAGACCTTGTTTCAGGAATCTCTTTAGCAGCTTTCTCTTTAGCAGCTTACTCCTCTCTCCTCAACAGCCAGGCTCCATGTGTCTACAGCCTGGGTTTTAACACACCTTGATTAGGTAGCTGGGATCCAACTAATTGGCCTGAGGTTCCCAGCTGAAGTTAACCTAGTCAGTGCTGCACTGCAGACTAGACATAGGTTTTCCAGGCATATAACTGGTGGCTTTTATTTACCCTGTCACATTGCTCCCCTGTTAGTGTGTGGCTGGGGCTACGCATGGCTGAAGCCCGACCATCCACCCCTTCTCTGGAAAAGAAGTCAGCATTTGCGTTCTCTTTTCCCGGCCTATGCTGAATCTCAAATGAGAAGGGTTGGAGGGCCATATACCACCTAGTCAATCTAGCATTGGAGTCCTTCATGCTATTTAACCACTTCAGTGGAGCATGATCCGTCACCAAAGTAAAATGGACTCCTGCCAGGTAATGCCTCAAAGCCTCGATTGCCCACTTTACTGCGAGGCACACTTTCTCAATCACTGAGTATAGGCATACCCCGCATTAACGTACGCAATGGGACCGGAGCATGTATGTAAAGCGAAAATGTACTTAAAGTGAAGCACTACCTTTTCCCACTTATCGATGCAGGTACTGTACTGCAATCGTTATATACGTGCATATCTGATGTAAATAACGCATTTGTAACAGGCTCTATAGTCTCCCTGCTTGCGCACAGCTTCGGTACAGGTAGGGAGCCGGTATTGCTGTTCAGGACGTGATGACAGGCGCATGCGTGAGCTGGCGTTTGCCTATTGGGCGATATGTACTTACTCGCGAGTGTACTTAAAGTGAGTGTACTTAAAGCGGGTTATGCCTGTAGTCTTTTTCTCTTGGGAACAATTTCCTACTCAGGAAAAGGATAGGATGTTCAACTCCCTCAAACTGTTGTGACAACACTGCCTCTAGCCCTATCTCTGATGCATCTGTTTGCACTATAAAAGGGCTGTTGAAGTCTGGGCTTCTAAGGATGGGACCCTCTGATAGACACCTTTTTATGTCCTCAAAGGCTCTCTGACAATCCCTTGACCACACCACTTGTGTAGGGGCACACTTTTTTGTGAGGTCCGTTAAAGGGGCTGCCACTTCCGAATAGTTGGGGATGAACCGCCGGTAGTACCCTGCTAAACCCAGCAGAGAGCGTACCTGCGTTTTTGTTTGGGGGGTCGGAACTTCTTTCAGGGCAACTACCTTGTCGGCTAGTGGCCTTACTTTTCCACCTCCCACTGCATACCCTAAGTATTTGGTTTCCGCCTTACCCAGGGCACATTTCTTAGGGTTGGCTGTGAGCCCTGCCTCTCTTAGAGATTTGAGGACTGCTTTCAGCCTATTTAGATGGGCCCGCCAGTGTTTACTATAAATGACAATGTCATCTAGGTAGGCTGCGGCATAATTCCTATGGGGCCTCAGTACCTTATTCATGAGTCTCTGAAATGTGGCTGGGGCTCCATGCAGTCCAAATGGCATTGTCACAAACTGGTATAAACCCATGGGAGTGGCAAAGGCTGTTTTGCATTTGGACTTTTCCTCTAAGGGTATTTGCCAGTATCCTTTTGTCAAGTCCAACATGGATATATATTCCGCGTTAACAAGGGCGTCAATTAATTCGTCCACCCTTGGCATCGGATATGCGTCAAACTTGGATACCGCATTGACCTTTCGGAGGTCCACACAAAATCTTACCTTCCCATCGGGTTTAGGGACCATAATTAGTGGACTACACCACTCACTGCATGATTCCTCAATCACTCCTAAGTGTAACATTTCTTGTACCTCCTTCTCTACCAGAGTCCTACGACTTTCAGGCAACCTATAAGGACGGGAACGTACTTTTACCCCAGGTGCTGTCTCGATTGCACGGGAAATTAAGTTAGTTTGTCCTGGTAAGTCAGAAAAACATCCTGGAATTGTGTAATTATTGCTAACAAGTCCCCTTTTTGTTCAGAGGACAACTGTTTACCCATTGGGATTTTATCGTCACTCACGATGTTCTCCCGTGGAGGCTGAGGACCCAAGTCCGTTTCCTCCTAAACCGGGTGGATGAATAGAGACCGCTGCATCTTCCAGGGTTTCAGCAAGTTCACATGGTAAATTTGTTTACCCTTCCTGGACCCTGGTTGAGCGATCTCATAATCCACATCACCCGTCCGGCGGAGTACTTCGAATGGGTCCTGCCATTTGGCCAGGAGTTTACTCTCGCAACTGGGTAACAATAACATCACCTGGTCTCCTGGGTGAAACACTCTCATGCGAGCATTCTGATTGTAATGTCTCTCCTGACTGTCCTGGGCTGATCTAAGATTCTCCCTGGCAAAATGGCCGACCACATCTAGGCGCTTCCTAAGGTCTAGTACATATTGCAGGGTATTCTTAGAAGGGGACTGCTGTTCCTCCCAGGACTCCTTTAGGAGGTCTAGGATACCCCGGGGTTGGCGGCCATAGAGCAATTCGAATGGAGAGAATCCCGTGGAGGCCTGGGGAACTTCCCGCACTGCAAACAGCAGAAAAGGGAGAAGTTCATCCCAGGCTCTCTTCTCTGAATCTACAAATTTCCTCAGCATCACTTTTAGAGTTCGGTTAAACCTTTCCACCAATCCGTCAGTCTGTGGATGGTAGACCGATGTCCGAACAGACTTGACCTCTAGTAACTTTAAGACATCCTGCATCAGTTTAGCCATGAAATTTGTACCTTGGTCTGTCAACATCACCCGGGGAAGTCAAACCCGTGAGAACAGTTCCAACAATTTGTTGGCTACTTGCTTCGCCTTTGCTGTTCTCAGGGGGAACGCCTCAGGATACCTTGTTGCATAGTCAACTATTACAAGGATAAACCTGTGTCCTTTCGCAGAAGGTTCTAGAGGTCCTACCAAGTCTACCCCAATCCTCTCAACGGGAACTGACACCAAGGGTAGAGGAACCAAAGGGGCTGGTTTTTGTCCTTTTGGACTAGTTATCTGGCACTCTGGACATGCTGCATATAGCTTAGCAATATCACTATGCATCCCTGGCCAATAGAATCAAGATGAAATACGGTCCAATGTTTTATCCCTGCCCAGGTGACCACCCCAAGGGACAGTATGGGCTAGAGTGAACACAGATTTAACAAACGCCTTGGGAACCAATATCTATCTGGTGACCTCCCCTGATTGTGTCTGCCTATTCACCCTATATAGGATATCCTTTGATAGCTCAAAATGGGGGAATACTATCACCCCCTGTGCATCTAAAATCTGTTCATCAATTTTCACCACCTTGTCATACTGTCTAGCAAGGACTGAGTCTTCCCTTTGCTTCTGGCGAAAGTCAGGGAGGTACAGGTCTGGTAAATCTCCAGGGCCCATATCCCCCTCCCTTTGGCCATCCCCAGCCATCACTTGTGACCTCTGACTACTAGAATGGTCACCTTGAAACCCAGATTTCTGCAACCAGTCCTGTTTGTCCAAGCGTCTTTGCTTCCGAGTCTTTTGAACTCGGTGTCTACTGGGAAAAAGATCTGCCGAGAAGGGGAACAGTTTGCCAGGGTTCTCCTGAGCCCTAGAAGAAGGCTCCTCGTGAAAGACTGGGGCCATTAGGTCCGAAAAGAAAGGCCAGTCCCGACCGAGCACAATGGGGGCAGGGAGCCAAGGAACGACTTCTACTTCAAGGTAAGCCTCCTGACCTTTTACCTGTAGCCGGATTTTGGCCGTTGGATAGCGTTTTACATCGCCGTGTATACATTCTATGCTCCATGGGGAGTCAAAAGAACACACGTTAGGCGGTAACAGTTCCTGGAGGACCAGAGTTTTCCCAGAGCCCGAATCTACAAGGGCCTGGATGGTTTTCCCCCCTGTCACAGCAGGATATTGACTGAACTGCAGCTTTAAGTAAGTATAAAACCCATACACACACAGGCTGACACATCATATTGAGACTCATTTAAAATATATGAATGTTTTATTATGCATACGGTTTCAAGGCTGCAATAGGTCTCTTGTACATTCAAGGAATAGACTTGCCTACATATATGACCTCTTGGCCTCCAGATCTCATGCTTAAGAAGAACTGGAATGGTTAAGATGTTCAGATATGTAGGCCACTTTTCCAGGATCGGTTTGAAGATTAAGCAAATGGCTATGTACATTGACTGGTTTCCAGGTGTTATCCATCCCAACTTAGAAAACATATCCCAATGTTGGGTGTTGTGATTACATAATTGTTCAAAATGTTACCTGGTTGTACAGAATGTCCAGCTCATGGAGCTAGGTCTGCAGGCTCATATACAGTGTCGCCATAGTCTCCTCCTGTACATCTTTATTTATTTATTTTATAAAATGTTTTACCATGAAGTAATTCATTGACAGTTACATAGTAGATGAGGTTGAAAAAAGACATACGTCCATCAAGTTCAGCCAATGCTAAATTTAGACAACATATACTTTTTCCTATATCTATACTTCCTTATTGATCCAGAGGAAGGCAAACAGCCCTCCCCCAGTGTCATATCATCCAATGATATCTCATAGGGGGGAAATAAATTCCTTCCTGACTCCAAGAATTGGCAATCGGATTACTCCCTGGATCAACATTCTTCCCATGTTTACTTATTTGGTATATCCCTGTATACCTTTCCCATCTAAAAAGATGCCAACTTTTTTTTAAACAAATCTATTATATCTGCCATCACAGTCTCCATGGGTAATGAATTCCACATTTTAACTGCCCTTGCTGTAAAGAACCCTTTCCTTTGTTGCTGGTGAAATCTCCTTTCCTCCAACCTAAAGGGATGGCCCGAGTCCTTTGTACTGCTCTTGGGATGAATAGTTTGTTTGAAAGCTCCTTGCACTGTCGCCGAATATATTTGTATATAGTTATCATATCCCCTCTTAGACGCCTCTTTTCTAATGTAAATAAATCTAATTTAGCTAGCCTCTCCTCATAAGTTAGATTGTCCATCCCCTTTATTAATTTGGTGGCTCTTCTCTGCACTCTCTCTAGTTCCATAATGTCTTTTCTAAGGAGTGGTGCCCAAAATTGTACTCCATATTCAAGGTGTGGTCTTACTAATGCTTTGTAAAGGGGCATAATTATGTTTACTTCCCTTCCATCCATTGCCTGTTTAATGCAAGATAAGATCCTGTTTGCCTTTGCAGCTACTGCATGACATTGGGCACTATTACTAAGCCTGCTGTCTACAAACACTCCTAAATCCTTCTCCATCAAGGATTCCCCCAATTTATCCCCATTTATATTGATTGTATGTCGCCTGTTTATTCTTGCTTCCCAAATGCATAACCTTACATTTATCTGTATTAAACCTCCGGGTGTTCACTAAATGGCTGTCAGTGCAGCAGAAGAGGACCAAAGATGCAAAGTTCTGTGGGGAAGATCATGCAGTCACTACATACAATTGGTGCACTGCTAGAGAGAGGGCAAGGCTCAAATGGGTGTGCCAGAGCCTGTTTCAGAAGAGGAAGGGAGTGTGACTTTGTAAATGGTTCCTATAGATACAAAAATGCTTGTTACATTATAATACATTAAAATGTAATTCAGAGTTGTTTAAAAAAAATGCTACAAGTATTTTCTCATAGTACAGAACTGATTTATTAAAAAAACACACGTGGGATATTGCTTGGCCTGCAGCTTTAATAGCTTGTTTAAATAAAGTTTATCTAAGTTATGGGCCACAGCTAAAATGTGAGTACATTTGTAGCAGGTAAGTAGAAACTCTACTATAAGCTGTAATGCTGCTTTAATTAGAGCAATGACTCACCAAGACAGTTAAATGGATTCATTTGTTACTTAGACATTTGCGATCTTCTAGTATATGGAAATCCCTCTTTGTTAGACAGTTTGCGAAAACAAACTCATTAATTGGAAATTTATCACCAAAGTGGTACTGTGATGAATTATCCAAAGTTATACTGTACTGCACTTGTGCTGTTCAGTGAAACTTAATGCAGTAATCAAATGCATGCTACTCTTAATACATTTAACCGGTGTGCAAATTACACCAATTCATAAAAATCCATACATCTCAATTATATCTACAAATATATTGAAATAACATCAATGATTTAGTTGCCAGGGTGGAATTGCTGAACACAATCCTAAAGACGATCCCTCTATGGACTATATCACTGGTAGTGTTTTGTTTGATATTAATTGTATATTTTATTTATAAAATGTTTTACCAGGAAGTAATACAGTGAGAGTTAAATCTCGTTTTCATGTATGTCCTGAGCACAGAGTTATAACAATACACGGTTACATTAAATGAACAGAGGTTATACAGTCAATTCACAGACATTTCATGGAAAGTAAGAGATACGATTATTGGCAAATGTAACAGTTGCAGACACGATAAAAATTGTGTTAGAAGAAGTAGGATCGGCCTGCAATGTGTTAGAAGCATGGAGCTTACAATCTAAAAGGCCAGGTAAATTGAGTACAAGGGATAGAAGGGCTGGTGAGTTTCAGATTGTATAGAGCAGCTTTAACATGACCAAACATCTGTGAATGGCAGCAAATGGCTCACATCCTTTAGCTGCACTTCGCTGCCCAAAAGGCTGTCCACCTTTGGGGCGACGCAGATGTAACCTGAAGGGGTTCAGATTGAATGCAGCTGGATATGGAATAGCTATTGGCAAGGCAAAGATGACCACCCAGTACAGGTTTTTAAGATGAAGTTGGAAGATTGAAAACCCTGAATTGGAGGTGGTTTACCTATTAACAAAGGGGTGGCTACTAATTGCATGTCCTTTTTATACAGTGACAATTTTATTTATTATCCCACCTTAAGACACACTTGCTAAAAGAAGCATATGAATAGCACTGTGGCTATTCTGAACACATGGCACATAAAGCTTGGCCCCCTGCAGATGCACTTACCAGAACTCCCTCCTACTGTCTCTGTACGTTCTCCCTACCTACCAATTAGACTGTAAGCTCCTCGGAGCAGGGACTCCTCTTCCTTAATGTCTAAAGCACTTATTCCCATGATCTGTTATTTATATTATCTGTTATTTATTGGATTACCACATGTATTACTGCTGTGAAGCGCTATGTACATTAATGGCGCTATATAAATAAAGACATACAATACAATTTATCAAAACATATCTTCTGCAAGACTAGTGCAAATACAGGCCTTAAACCAATACTCCCCAGAATCAAGGATGATCGTATGTCAAATACAAAACCTATTCAACTAGCGATTAAAAGAGAGGATTAAGGAGGCAATATTTGTAACGCCAAATGGAACTTCTAATGAAAGGCTTTGTCTAGGAAGTGGGTTTATACCTGAGTTTTGAATATAGGGAGATTGGGAACCGGGTCAATAGAGTCAGGTAGAGCCCTCCAGAGATATGCTTCTGCAAGAGAGAATGATGTGCGGTGGCACACAGCAGTGGAGACAGGTGGAGTAAAGAGAAGGCAGGCATAGGCAGAGCAGGGTGTTTGAAGGGGTAGAGCAAGAGATTAGAGATTGGATCTAGAGAGGGACAGAGGTACGCAATACTTGCAGAAGAAGTTGGAAGGAAATGCCAGATTTAATAGGGACCCAGTCCAGGGGTTTGAGGAGAGCGGTGGTTGAAGGGAATGTAGCAGGTGCAGAGGTGATTCTCTAGCTGCAGCATTTAGAATAGGATAAAGCTGGGGTACTCAACTCCAGTCCTCAAGAACAACAAGTCAGGTTTTCATGCTATCCCTGCTTCAGCACAGAGGACTCAATCTGGCTCAGTCTTTAACTGCACCCCCTGTGCTGAGGAAGGGATACCCTGAAAACCTGACCTCTTGGGGGGGAGGGTCTTGAGACTGGAGTTGAGAACCCCTGGGTTAAAGGCAAGAAAGATGTAAGCAGGAAGACCAGTTGTAGGATGTGTTTGTCAGAAAGAGGCAACAGGATTTAGCAGGAGTGTGAATGTGAGAAGAGAACTATAGGGAGAAGTCAAATGTGACACGAGAGCAGCGACCTTGTGTGACACAATAAATTATTACACAGAAACCAAAATCCAACATTATTTCCTATGTCATGGTGGAATTGGTTTCCATTAAAAAAAAATCATTATTATTACTCTATTCTTGTACAGCAGTGATTTTCCCTGAAAACTACAGTTTAGTACATTATAGCATTGATTCTGTACTGACTGCATTACAAAAGGAGATAGAACGTGTATACAGGAGAAAGTGCAAAAGATACAAAGGGAAAATCACTGGCCCGTGAGCCACGCAGAAGGAAGACAGAGACACAGGAGGTGTGTTAAGTGACAATACATGACTGAAAGGCTGAAAGCATTATCTCTGCAGCAATAGATATAGGGAACATCTGATAGTCTGGCAGGCCATCCGTAGAGATGAGTAAATGTCTTGTGGTTCGCTAGGCAAACATGTTCCATCACTTTGTAAGTAAGTTGCATATTCGTTAAAGGGATCACAGAATTGTGCTTTCACCAAACGTATGCTAATAGGGCCATACAGATGTAACTGCCTGTTCCTTACCGCATCACGGGACAAAAGCGCGGGCCATCTCACGTGTTTCGCAGGTAACATAATCAATCTTCATTCCCCCTAACTCGCGACATGTTGTCGAGTTGTCAATCACACCTGTATTTACACCTGTAGATGTCAGGCGGAATTCTGATTTGTTTGGTTGCAGTTCAGCGTGTAAAAATAAAAGAACATTTTAAACTTGGGAGAAGAGACTATGTATTTTTGTATTATTCATTTTTACTTTATTATCGTGTGCAAATAAAACATTTAATTCTCTAAAAATACTTTTTGGTGTGTTCACGTTTTTACTCTTTAGATGTCAATTAAATACCCTTGAAGTACATACAGTACAATACTAAGTATCTGTGTGATATTGGATCGTGCGAGCATGAATGGGAATAAGTGGCAGGTTGCATTGCAACTAGATTTTTAAGAATAATGACTCGCGATCACCGAATTGAGTTTCTGGCCGGCATTGCAGACAACGCTAAATTTAAATTTCTGCACTCTTTCTGACCGCGGTACAATTATGGCTAATTCACGTGAAAATTACAGAAATCTTACGGCTCGGATAGGCACGGCTTAGGTTGTCGTGCGGCAAGCAGTAGAGAACAGGCAGTTACTGTCATGGTAGACCAGGTCTTTTAACACCATCTATATTTAAGGGATCAATAACAGGGCAAAACAAGGCAGTGAAATAAAATGAGGTTTATTTTGGATAAATCATCGGAAACACACAAGAACACAAAATACAAAAATATACACACTTACGGGGGTCTGGGGAATGAGATCTACCTTTACTAGGTGCAGGGACCCATTTCAAATGGGTTTGCCCTGTCCGCTTCTCTGCTTCAGGGTGTCAGACTGTTGAACCTCCAGCTGGTCACAGTCCAACTCCACACTCCTTCCCTGAGTGTCTCTCAGATGGCCCCTCCACACTCCTTCCCAAAGTGCTAGTGCTCTGATCAGCAGTGTTCCTTATATACCCCTTGGTGGCTATCCTTTAACATTGAGCAAGGGTAGCCAGCCAAGAGAAACAGTGCCTGGGGCTCAGACCTGGTAACTTATTCTATTAACTAGTGCCCTTCCTTTGTTCTGATCATATCTTTTCTATAGAACAGTTCAGCTAAAAGGATTTACAGAAACTCCCTCCATAGAAATGACTGGCACATAACTTAATTTACATTTGCAGGGCTAACATGTTAATTCCATCACCCCACAATACCAAACTACTGTATCTAGCTGTGGGGATTGGCAACACAGGCATAAATACAGACAAAAGGTAATTATGTAAAAGACAGGACTTACAATTACAGCTAGCCCAAGTCACATCACAGAACAATGTGGATTCACTGGGGGGTTGCATTTACAGGAAATAAAGAATATAGGCTTTGAAATACATTCCCTGTTCTCCCCCAGATATTAAATGACATTTGGCTGAAATAAGCCTTACATATCTGGCCATGTTACATGGATTTAGGGTTAAATAGCTGGGATGTCTCTTTATTAGGTCCCCCAGATACCCTTACCGTCACAGTTACATCTGTATATAAGAGCAAGAGCCAGTGCAGCATCCATCCTTGTTTGCATGCACTGTAACAGGTGATACTGGGATGCAAAGGTTCTATAGCCTATTCTCTAGCTTCTCCTTGCTGAGTACTAGTAATCAGTATCAGCCTCATACCCTTGCATACTCCGGGCAACAAGGCAATTCTGTCTCAAAAAGCATAGCATTTTCATTCTGCCCCTACTGTATGTATTTTGCTCCAAGTCTGCCCCAGCTTGCACCTTGAGGAGAGTCAGTACGAGGAGTTGGGGCAGAGTTACATGGTGCACAGATTATAATGAGATGTATCACATTCTGCGTCTCTGCCCCAGCTTGCACCTTGGGGAGAGTCAGTAAGAGGAGTTGGGGAGGAGTTACATGGGGCACAGATTATAATGAGATGTATCACATTCTGCGTCTCTGTCCCAGCTTGCACCTTGGGGAGAGTCAGTAGGAGGAGTTGGGGGGAGTTACATGGTGCACAGATTATAATGAGATGTATCATATTCTGCATCTCTGCCCCAGCATGCACCTTGGGGAAACTCAGTAGGAGGAGTTGGGGAGGAGTTACATGGTGCACAGATTATAATGAGATGTATCACATTCTGCGTCTCTGCCCCAGCTTGCACTTTGGGAAGAGTCAGTAGGAGGAGTTGGGGAGGAGTTACATGGTGCACAGATTATAATGAGATGTATCACATTCTGCGTCTCTGCCCCAGCTTGCACTTTGGGGAGAGTCAGTAGGAGGAGTTGGGGAGGAGTTACATGGTGCATAGATTATAATGAGATGTATCACATTCTGCGTCTCTGTCCCAGCTTGCACCTTGGGGAGAGTCAGTAGGAGGAGTTGGGGAGGAGTTACATGGTGCACAGATTATAATGAGATGTATCATATTCTGCGTCTCTGCCCCAGCTTGCACCTTGGGAAGTGTCAGTACGAGGAGTTGGGGGAGTTACATGGTGCACAGATTATAATGAGATGTATCACATTCTGCGTCTCTGTCCCAGCTTGCACCTTGGGGAGAGTCAGTAGGAGGAGTTGGGGAGGAGTTATATGGTGCACAGATTATAATGCGATGTATCACATTCTGCGTCTCTGTCCCAGCTTGCACCTTGGGGAGAGTCAGTAGGAGGAGTTGAGGAGGAGTTACATGGTGCACAGATTATAATGAGATGTATCACATTCTGCGTCTCTGCCCCAGCTTGCACCTTGGGGAGAATCAGTAGGAGGAGTTGGGGGGGGAGTTACATGGTGCACAGATTATAATGAGATGTATCACATTCTGCGTCTCTGCCCCAGCTTGCACCTTGGGGAGAGTCAGTAGGAGGAGTTGGGGGGAGTTACATGGTGCACAGATTATAATAAAGTGTATCACATTCTGCGTCTCTGTCCCAGCTTGCACCTTGGGGAGAATCAGTAGGAGGAGTTGGGGAGGAGTTAAATGGTGCACAGATTATAATGTGATGTATCACATTCTGCGTCTCTGCCCCAGCTTGCACCTTGGGGAGAGTCAGTAGGAGGAGTTGGGAGGGAGTTACATTGTGCACAGATTATAATGAGATGTATCACATTCTGCTTCTCTGTCCCAGCTTGCACCTTGGGGAGAGTCAGTAGGAGGAGTTGGGGGGAGTTACATGGAGCACAGATTATAATGAGATGTATCACATTCTGCGTCTCTGCCCCAGCATGCACCTTGGGGAGAGTCAGTAGGAGGAGTTGGGGGGAGATACATGGTGCACAGATTATAATGAGATGTATCATATTCTGCGTCTCTGCCCCAGCTTGTACCTTGGGGAGAGTCAGTAGGAGGAGTTGGGGGGAGTTACATGGGGCACAGATTATAATGAGATGTATCACATTCTGCGTCTCTGCCCCAGCTTGCACCTTGGGGAGAGTCAGTAGGAGGTAGTTGGGTAGGAGTTACATGGTGCACAGATTATAATGAGATGTATCACATTCTGCGTCTATGTCCCAGCTTGCACCTTAGGGAGAGTCAGTAGGAGGAGTTGGGGGGAGATACATTGTGCACAGATTATAATGAGATGTATCACATTCTGTGTCTATGTCCCAGCTTGCACCTTGGGGAGGATCAGTAGGAGGAGTTGGGGGGAGTTACATTGTGCACAGATAACACATTCTGCGTCTTTGCGCCATTCTTTTTCCCTTTTACTTGCCTAAAACAGTCTGCCACATCTGAATTGGTGTCTAAAATTCTTCATCAGATGTAAAAAAAACTCTTATACATCACAACTCAAAAAATGGAGCAGTGCGTCAGAACACACTTTTTTCTATGTTGACACCCCTCAGAAGTTGGGGTCTGTTGTTCATCATGGTCCCCCTCCTTCCTATATAAAGTATCCTAAATAGAGGAGGCTTGTGAGGTGTGAAATGGAGGGGCTCACAAGACCTCCAACATGGGAGGGTGCGGGGGGATCCCCGGTCATAACGCAAATCCAGGGCACTGGGAAATCTGTCTGCAGCCCTGCATACAAGGACCCTGCTGAGGTATGGGAGGGTCGTGTCTCTCCGGGGCCAAATCCTGCCGACTCACTCCAACCACCTAGCTACATTGGAACGGAAGCTGGACACCCTCACTGCTACACTGCAAAGCCCCTGCGGTTAATTCAGCGCATCAAGTCCTGCTGCTTCCAGGACGCAAAAGATGACATTTCCGCAGCTCCTGTTTCACAGTACACCTCTCCCTGTCTCCCCGGCAGTCCGTGCTGTAACCCTTGCTGGTTCTCAAGCCCTAGATTTAAATGCACGTTCCCCTGTCTTTGACTCCCCTGCAGTGTTTGATATACCCAGGACTAACTCTAAGACCCCTGCTTTAATGTTTAGTTCCCCTATCTGCGATCTCCCTGCAGTATTTGATGTCCCGATTACTGAATCTAAGGATCCTGTTTCAAAGTCACGTTCCCTTTCTCGGTTTCCTTTGCTGTAGCACCCTTGCTGATTTAAACAGGCTCCTGGTTTACAGGCACACTTTCCTTTCCTTGTCTCCTCTGCAGTACCTGGTATAACCACTGCTGCTTCTCAGTCTTTCGCTTCAAAAACACGTGTTCCCTGCAGTACGTTATTTAACCCTTGATGATTCTAGGACTCCCACTCCAAAGACAAGTTTTATGTCTGGCTGATTCTTCTGCTGTGTTTGACATACCCATTACGGACTCTAAGGACCCCGCTTTAAAGACAGGTTTACTGCTCCTTGATTCCTGTGCAGCGCCTGATGTTTCCGTTGCTGATTCCTATGCTCCCACTTTGAAGGCAAGCGCACTTCTTTCTCATTCCCCGCCAGTATCTGATGCATCCTCTGCTGATTTTACGGCTCCCATTACAAAGACCAGTTTTCTGCCCCCAGATTCTCTTTCAGAGCCTGATGTGTCCATGACAGATTCCAAGGCTCCCATGTCAAAGACAAGCTGACTGCTCACGGGTTCCCTGGCATCTGTATTGATGCATTCCGGTACCCAGCTGCCCATGGGTGCTGGCCTCCTACTGACAGCCAATCCAATGGCAGAGAACTACTTTGTCACCTCGACTGTCACAGGTAAGTGGCTATGTGTGACTGGACTAGACCTTGACAAGAGGATTGTAGCTGAGCCTTCCACTGAGACCCCCGCTTTGCTACCACTCAGCATGTCCAAGAATCCAGACTCTCATCGTGAACTGGTATCTATGTAATCGCAATTGGCTGTGCAGCAAGTCTTGGTCTTTGTGTTGACGATGCCTGTGATGTTACCCAAGACTTCCCATTATGCATTCTGCATATCAAGACTTGCAGTACCACTGCTTTATCTCCAGAGGTGGTACTCGCAAAGGAACTGTCTTGCCTTAAGTCTGCTACCTGTCCGAGATGGTCCTATTCCATATCCAACCGTCAGATCAAGATCTCTGATCAAGCCAGGTTCTGATCGGGGGGAAGATACTGTAAGGATTTCAGTCCTGAGTTTTGCTGAAACGTGCCCTTACAGCCATCTTTGATCCTGGCAAACCTTTTCCTGGACTTTGTAATTGGCTGCACCTGTTACAGGGATTTAAATAGCAGTCGGTTGCTCCCGACCCCTACCCAAGCATGGTGTTCTATCCCAATGTGTTCCTGGACCCAGTGTGTGCCGTGTTCCTGATCCCAGTATGTGCCGTGTTCCTGATCCCAGTGTGTGCCGTGTTCCTGATCCCAGTGTGTGCCGTGTTCCTGATCCCAGTGTGTGCCATGTTCCTGGTCTCAGTGTGTGCCGTGTTCCTGATCCCAGCGTGTGCCGTGTTCCTGGTCCCTGCGTGTGCCGTGTTCCTGGACACAGCGTTTGCCGTGTTCCTGGTCCAAGTGTGTGCCGAGTTCCTGGACCCAGTGTGTGCCGTGTTCCTGGACCCAGTGTGTGCCGTGTTCCTGGACCCAGTGTGTGCCGTGTTACTGGACCCAGTGTGTGCCGTGTTCCTGGTCCCAGTGTGTGCCGTGTTCTTGGACCCAGTGTGTGCCGTGTTCCTGGACCCAGTGTGTGCCGTGTTCCTGGTCCCAGTGTGTGCCGTGTTCCTGGTCCCAGTGTGTGCCGTATTCCTGATCCCAGTGTGTGCCGTGTTCCTGAACCCAGTGTGTGCCGTGTTCCTGGTCCCAGTGTGTGCCGTGTTCCTGATCCCAGCGTGTGCCGTGTTCCTAGACCCAGTGTGTGCCGTGTTCCTGGACCCAGTGTCTGCCGTGTTCCTGGACCCAGTGTGTGCCGTGTTTCTGGACCCAGTGTGTGCCGTGTTCCTGGTCCCAGTGTGTGCCGTGTTCTTGGACCCAGTGTGTGCCGTGTTCCTGGACCCAGTGTGTGCCGTGTTCCTGGTCCCAGTGTGTGCCGTGTTCCTGGAAACAGTATGTTCCGTGTTCCTGGACCCAGTGTGTGCCGTGTTCCTGGACCTAGTGTGTGCCGTGTTCCTGGACCCAGTGTGTGCCGTGTTCCTGGACCCAGTGTGTGCCGTGTTCCTGATCCCAGTGTGTGCCGTGTTCCTGGACCCAGTGTGTGCCGTGTTCCTGGACCCAGTGTGTGCCGTGTTCCTGGACCCAGTGTGTGCCGTGTTCCTGGTCCCAGTGTGTGCCGTGTTCCTGATCCCAGTGTGTGCCGTGTTCCTGGTCCCAGTGTGTGCCGTGTTCCTGATCCCAGCGTGTGCCGTGTTCCTGGTCCCAGCGTGTGCCGTGTTCCTGGACACAGTGTGTGCTGTGTTCCTGGTCCCAGTGTGTGCCGTGTTCCTGATCCCAGTGTGTGCCGTGTTCCTGGTCCCAGTGTGTGCCGTGTTCCTGATCCCAGCGTGTGCCGTGTTCCTGGTCCCAGCGTGTGCCATGTTCCTGGACATAGTGTCTGCCGTGTTCCTGGACCCAGTGTGTGCCGTGTTCCTGATCCCAGTGTGTGCCGTGTTCCTGATCCCAGTGTGTGCCGTGTTCCTGGACACAGTGTGTGCCGTGTTCCTGGACCCAGTGTGTGCCGTGTTCCTGATCCCAGTGTGTGCCGTGTTCCTGGTCCCAGTGTGTGCCGTGTTCCTGATCCCAGCGTGTGTCGTGTTCCTGGTCCCAGCGTGTGCCGTGTTCCTGGACACAGTGTGTGCCGTGTTCCTGGTCCCAGCGTGTGCCGAGTTCCTGGACCCAGTGTGTGCCGTGTTCCTGGACCCAGTGTGTGCCGTGTTCCTGGTCCCAGTGTGCCGTGTTCCTGGTCCCAGTGTGTGCCGTGTTCCTGGTCCCAGTGTGTGCCGTGTTACTGGACCCAGTGTGTGCCGTGTTCCTGGACCCAGTGTCTGCCGTGTTCCTGGACCCAGTGTGTGCCGTGTTACTGGACCCAGTGTGTGCCGTGTTCCTGGTCCCAGTGTGTGCCGTGTTCCTGGTCCCAGTGTGTGCCGTGTTCCTGGTCCCAGTGTGTGCCGTGTTCCTGGACCCAGTGTGTGCCGTGTTCCTGGTCCCAGTGTGTGCCGTGTTCCTGGACCCAGTGTCTGCCGTGTTCCTGGACCCAGTGTGTGCCGTGTTACTGGACCCAGTGTGTGCCGTGTTCCTGGACCCAGTGTCTGCCGTGTTCCTGGACCCAGTGTGTGCCGTGTTCCTGGACACAGTGTGTGCCGTGTTCCTGGTCCCAGTGTCTGCCGTGTTTCTGGTCCCAGTGTGTGCCGTGTTCCTGGACCCAGTGTGTGCCGTGTTCCTGGACACAGTGTGTGCCGTGTTCCTGGTCCCAGTGTCTGCCGTGTTTCTGATCCCAGTGTGTGCCGTGTTCCTGGTCCCAGTGTGTGCCGTGTTCCTGGAAACAATATGTTCCGTGTTCCTGGACCCAGTGTGTGCCGTGTTCCTGGACCCAGTGTGTGCCGTGTTCCTGGACCCAGTGTGTGCCGTTTTCCTGGTCCCAGTTTGTGCCGTGTTCTTGGTCCCAGTGTGTGCCGTGTTCCTGGTCCCAGTGTGTGCCGTGTTCCTGGTCCCAGTGTGTGCCGTGTTCCTGGAAACAATATGTTCCGTGTTCCTGGATCCAGTGTGTGCCGTGTTCCTGGTTCCAGTGTGTGCCATATTCCTGGTCCCAGTGTGTGCCGTGTTCCTGGTCCCAGTGTGTGCCGTGTTCCTGATCCCAGTGTGTGCCGTGTTCCTGGACCCAGTGTGTGCCGTGTTCCTGGTCCCAGTGTGTGCCGTGTTCCTGGACCCAGTGTGTGCCGTGTTCCTGATCCCAGTGTGTGCCGTGTTCCTGGACCCAGTGTGTGCCGTGTTCCTGATCCCAGTGTGTGCCATGTTCCTGGACCCAGTGTGTGCCGTGTTCCTGGTCCCAGTGTGTGCCGTGTTCCTGGACCCAGTGTCTGCTGTGTTCCTGGACCCAGTATGTGCCGTGTTTCTGGTCCCAGTGTGTGCCGTGTTCCTGGACCCAGTGTCTGCTGTGTTCCTAGACCCAGTGTGTGCCGTGTTTCTGGTCCCAGTGTGTGCCGTGTTTCTGGTCCCAGTGTGTGCCGTGTTCTTGGACCCAGTGTGTGCCGTGTTCCTGGACCCAGTGTGTGCCGTGTTCCTGGTCCCAGTGTGTGCCGTGTTCCTGGAAACAATATGTTCCGTGTTCCTGGACCCAGTGTGTGCCGTGTTCCTGGTCCCAGTGTGTGCCGTGTTCCTGGTCCCAGTGTGTGCCGTGTTCCTGGACCCAGTGTGTGCCGTGTTCCTGATCCCAGTGTGTGCCGTGTTCCTGGACACAGTGTGTGCCGTGTTCCTGGACCCAGTGTGTGCCGTGTTCCTGATCCCAGTGTGTGCCGTGTTCCTGGTCCCAGTGTGTGCCGTGTTCCTGATCCCAGCGTGTGTCGTGTTCCTGGTCCCAGCGTGTGCCGTGTTCCTGGACACAGTGTGTGCCGTGTTCCTGGTCCCAGCGTGTGCCGAGTTCCTGGACCCAGTGTGTGCCGTGTTCCTGGACCCAGTGTGTGCCGTGTTCCTGGTCCCAGTGTGCCGTGTTCCTTGTCCCAGTGTGTGCCGTGTTCCTGGTCCCAGTGTGTGCCGTGTTACTGGACCCAGTGTGTGCCGTGTTCCTGGACCCAGTGTCTGCCGTGTTCCTGGACCCAGTGTGTGCCGTGTTACTGGACCCAGTGTGTGCCGTGTTCCTGGTCCCAGTGTGTGCCGTGTTCCTGGTCCCAGTGTGTGCCGTGTTCCTGGTCCCAGTGTGTGCCGTGTTCCTGGACCCAGTGTGTGCCGTGTTCCTGGTCCCAGTGTGTGCCGTGTTCCTGGACCCAGTGTCTGCCGTGTTCCTGGACCCAGTGTGTGCCGTGTTACTGGACCCAGTGTGTGCCGTGTTCCTGGACCCAGTGTCTGCCGTGTTCCTGGACCCAGTGTGTGCCGTGTTCCTGGACCCAGTGTGTGCCGTGTTCCTGGTCCCAGTGTCTGCCGTGTTCCTGGTCCCAGTGTGTGCCGTGTTCCTGGACCCAGTGTGTGCCGTGTTCCTGGTCCCAGTGTGTGCCGTGTTCCTGGAAACAATATGTTCCGTGTTCCTGGACCCAGTGTGTGCCGTGTTCCTGGACCCAGTGTGTGCCGTGTTCCTGGACCCAGTGTGTGCCGTTTTCCTGGTCCCAGTTTGTGCCGTGTTCTTGGTCCCAGTGTGTGCCGTGTTCCTGGTCCCAGTGTGTGCCGTGTTCCTGGTCCCAGTGTGTGCCGTGTTCCTGGAAACAATATGTTCCGTGTTCCTGGATCCAGTGTGTGCCGTGTTCCTGGTCCCAGTGTGTGCCGTGTTCCTGGTCCCAGTTTGTGCCGTGTTCCTGGTCCCAGTGTGTGCCGTGTTCCTGGACCCAGTGTGTGCCGTGTTCCTGGACCCAGTGTGTGCCGTGTTCCTGGACCCAGTGTGTGCCGTGTTCCTGGTCCCAGTGTCTGCTGTGTTCCTGGTCCCAGTGTGTGCCGTGTTCCTGGTTCCAGTGTGTGCCATATTCCTGGTCCCAGTGTGTGCCGTGTTCCTGGTCCCAGTGTGTGCCGTGTTCCTTATCCCAGTGTGTGCCGTGTTCCTGGACCCAGTGTGTGCCGTGTTCCTGGTCCCAGTGTGTGCCGTGTTCCTGGACCCAGTGTGTGCCGTGTTCCTGATCCCAGTGTGTGCCGTGTTCCTGGACCCAGTGTGTGCCGTGTTCCTGGACCCAGTGTGTGCCGTGTTCCTGATCCCAGTGTGTGCCATGTTCCTGGACCCAGTGTGTGCCGTGTTCCTGGTCCCAGTGTGTGCCGTGTTCCTGGACCCAGTCTCTGCTGTGTTCCTGGACCCAGTATGTGCCGTGTTTCTGGTCCCAGTGTGTGCCGTGTTCCTGGACCCAGTGTGTGCCGTGTTTCTGGTCCCAGTGTGTGCCGTGTTTCTGGTCCCAGTGTGTGCCGTGTTCTTGGACCCAGTGTGTGCCGTGTTTCTGGTCCCAGTGTGTGCCGTGTTTCTGGTCCCAGTGTGTGCCGTGTTCTTGGTCCCAGTGTGTGCCGTGTTTCTGGTCCCAGTGTCTGCTGTGTTCCTGGACCCAGTGTGTGCCGTGTTTCTGGTCCCAGTGTGTGCCGTGTTTCTGGTCCCAGTGTGTGCCGTGTTCTTGGACCCAGTGTGTGCCGTGTTCCTGGACCCAGTGTGTGCCGTGTTCCTGGTCCCAGTGTGTGCCGTGTTCCTGGAAACAATATGTTCCGTGTTCCTGGACCCAGTGTGTGCCGTGTTCCTGGTCCCAGTGTGTGCCGTGTTCCTGGTCCCAGTGTGTGCCGTGTTCCTGGACCCAGTGTGTGCCGTGTTCCTGGTCCCAGTGTGTGCCGTGTTCCTGGAAACAATATGTTCCGTGTTCCTGGACCCAGTGTGTGCCGTGTTCCTGGTCCCAGTGTGTGCCGTGTTCCTGATCCCAGTGTGTGCCATGTTCCTGGTCCCAGTGTGTGCCGTGTTCCTGGACCCAGTGTGTGCCGTGTTCCTGGTCCCAGTGTGTGCCGTGTTCCTGGTCCCAGTGTGTGCCGTGTTCCTGGACCCAGTGTGTGCCGTGTTCCTGGACCCAGTGTGTGCCGTGTTCCTGGACCCAGTGTGTGCCGTGTTACTGGACCCAGTGTGTGCCGTGTTCCTGGTCCCAGTGTGTGCCTTGTTCCTGGTCCCAGTGTGTGCCGTGTTCCTGATCCCAGTGTGTGCCGTGTTCCTGGTCCCAGTGTGTGCCGTGTTCCTGGAAACAATATGTTCCGTGTTCCTGGATCCAGTGTGTGCCGTGTTCCTGGTCCCAGTGTGTGCCGTGTTCCTGGACCCAGTGTGTGCCGTGTTCCTGATCCCAGTGTATGTCGTGTTCCTGGACCCAGTGTGTGCCGTGTTCCTGATCCCAGTGTGTGCCGTGTTCCTGGTCCCAGTGTGTGCCGTGTTCCTGGAAACAATATGTTCCGTGTTCCTGGATCCAGTGTGTGCCGTGTTCCTGGACCCAGTGTGTGCCGTGTTCCTGGACCCAGTGTGTGCCGTGTTCCTGGACCCAGTGTGTGCCGTGTTCCTGGACCCAGTGTGTGCCGTGTTCCTGGACCCAGTGTGTGCCGTGTTCCTGGTCCCAGTGTGTGCCGTGTTCCTGGTCCCAGTGTGTGCCGTGTTCCTGGTCCCAGTGTGTGCCGTGTTCCTGGTCCCAGTGTGTGCCATATTCCTGGTCCCAGTGTGTGCCGTGTTCCTGATCCCAGTGCATTCCCTGTTTCTGACCCCAGCCTGTTATCCTGACCTGTCTTGGCTGCCATGACCTCTGCCTGCATCCCAACTACGATTTACTCTAATAGGACTCTGTTCTCTACCTCTGCTCTGCAGGTCTGTTTACTATTGGACACAAGCATCATTCTACCTGCCCCCAGTTATATCACCCTTGTAAGCAGGATCTCCAGTGCATAATTAGTTGTGCAGTGGTTTTCAACCTTTTTTTGGTTAGGGAACCCCAGAATTCGATTTTGAAATTCTGGGGAACCCCAACCCTCGCCCCCCGTCTCACCACCTTCCCCCCGTTGCCCCATCTCTCCCCCCTACGCTCCCTCTCTCCCTTGCACCCACACACCCACTCCCACTTACACTCCCACCTAAACACACTCTCCCCCTTACACCCACACACCCACTCCCACCTACACACTCTCCCACTTACACACACACTCCCACACTCTCCCACTTACACACACTCCCACACTCTTCCACTTACACACACACACACACACACACACACACACACACACACACACACACACACACACACACACACACACACACACACACACACACACACACACACACACACACACACACACACACACACTCTTACACACACAAACACACACACACACACCTGTCCGGACCAGTTCAGGAGTGAAGCTCTTGGAATGTGTTCCCCCCTTGTCCCCCCGCTCCCTGAGAGAGTGCGCGCCGACCGGAGCAGGCAGAGAGGATAGCAATGAGTTGCCAGCTGCTGGTGAGCTCAGGAGATGCCGGGTCATTGCTGTGCGCCCCCGGTCCTGGCACAGCTGGGAGAGTTGTCTCGGCTCTCCCCCCGTGGCGGCCACAGAACTCCTGAGGGGTGCTCGCGGAACCCCAGTTGAAACCCACTGGGTTAGTGAATCTTGGTGAATATTGATAATTTCTTCCCCAGTACAGTGAAGTTCTGTGACCGTTTTATACTTACCTAGCTATAACTATTTCTTTATAAAATGTGTTACCAGGAAGTAATACAGTGAGAGTTACCTCTCGTTTTCAAGTATGTCCTGGGCATAGACTTAAAAGGACAAATAATACATGGTTACAAATACAGTTACATAAATGAGCAGGGTATACATTATATACAAGACATTGCATGCACAGTTAGAGGAGGTGTATATTATAGGCTTATGTAACAGTTACAGACCAGATTAAAATGTGAGACAAGCAGACAATGGAACAGATGTTAAAGCAGTTTATCAGATATTCCCATTTGGTGTAATTACTGGTAAAATATCCATCAGCCATCAGTTGGGTGATGATAAATTCTGTCCAGCTTATCTACATATAAGACCACTGATTACATAATATAGGATGTGAAGCATTTACATTAAACTAGACTGTGCATAATGATGGTATCATAATACATAATGCTACCAACCCAGGATCACACGAAACTGGCACAAAGTCATTTGTTTGTTTTTTGTCTTCAGTATTAGAGTCATTGGACTTCAAAAGCCAATTAAAGTCTATTACATAGTAGACTTTGTGAGCAATCATTCTTTGTGTCAGGGGATGCATTGCAGGCTCCTGTATCAGAGACGAGAGAATTAAAGAGAGCTGAAAACCTACAGAGGGCACTAAAAGCATTGCTGGGAAATCAGACTGGAGCCGGTGGCTTTGCTGTGGGACTCCTGAAGATGTGGCTTTGCTGCGGGACTCCTGAACATGTGGCTTTGCTGTGGGACTCCTGAAGATGTGGCTTTGCTGTGGGACTCCTGAAGATGTGGCTTTGCTGTGGGACTCCCCTTTATGTGGCTTTGCTGTGGGACTCCTGAAGATGTGGCTTTGCTGTGGGACTCCTGAAGATGTGGCTTTGCTGTGGGACTCCTGAAGATGTGGCTTTGCTGTGGGACTCCTGAAGATGTGGCTTTGCTGTGGGACTCCTGAAGATGTGGCTTTGCTGTGGGACTCCTGAAGATGTGGCTTTGCTGTGGGACTCCTGAAGATGTGGCTTTGCTGTGGGACTCCTGAAGATGTGGCTTTGCTGTGGGACTCCTGAAGATGTGGCTTTGCTGTGAGACTCCTGAATATGTGGCTTTGCTGTGGGACTGCTGAAGATGTGGCTTTGCTGTGAGACTCCTGAAGATGTGGATTTGCCGTGGGACTCCTGAAGATGTGACTTTGCCGTGGGACTCCTGAAGATGTGGCTTTGCCGTGGGACTCCTGAAGATGTGGCTTTGCCGTGGGATTCCTGAAGATGTGGCTTTGCTGTGGGACTCCTGAACATGTGGCTTTGCTGTGGGACTCCTGAACATGTGGCTTTGCTGTGGGACTCCTGAACATGTGGCTTTGCTGTGGGACTCCTGAACATGTTGTTTTGCTGTTGGGACTCCTGAACATGTGGCTTTGCTGTGGGACTCCTGAAGATGTGGCTTTACCATGGGACTCCTGAAGATGTGGATTTGCCGTGGGACTCCTGAAGATGTGGCTTTGCTGCGGGACTCCTGAACATGTGGCTTTGCTGTGGGACTCCTGAAGATGTGGCTTTGCTGTGGGACTCCTGAAGATGTGGCTTTGCTGTGGGACTCCTGAATATGTGGCTTTGCTGTGGGACTCCTGAAGATGTGGCTTTGCTGTGGGACTCCTGAAGATGTGGCTTTGCTGTGGGACTCCTGAAGATGTGGCTTTGCTGTGGGACTCCTGAAGATGTGGCTTTGCTGTGGGACTCCTGAAGATGTGGCTTTGCTGTGGGACTCCTGAAGATGTGGCTTTGCTGTGGGACTCCTGAACATGTGGCTTTGCTGCGGGACTCCTGAAGATGTGGCTTTGCTGTGGGACTCCTGAAGATGTGGCTTTGCTGTGAGACTCCTGAATATGTGGCTTTGCTGTGGGACTGCTGAAGATGTGGCTTTGCTGTGAGACTCCTGAAGATGTGGATTTGCCGTGGGACTCCTGAAGATGTGACTTTGCCGTGGGACTCCTGAAGATGTGGCTTTGCCGTGGGACTCCTGAAGATGTGGCTTTGCCGTGGGACTCCTGAAGATGTGGCTTTGCCGTGGGACTCCTGAAGATGTGGCTTTGCCATGGGACTCCTGAAGATGTGGCTTTGCCGTGGGATTCCTGAAGATGTGGCTTTGCTGTGGGACTCCTGAACATGTGGCTTTGCTGTGGGACTCCTGAACATGTGGCTTTGCTGTGGGACTCCTGAACATGTGGCTTTGCTGTGGGACTCCTGAACATGTTGTTTTGCTGTTGGGACTCCTGAACATGTGGCTTTGCTGTGGGACTCCTGAACATGTGGATTTGCCGTGGGACTCCTGAAGATGTGACTTTGCCGTGGGACTCCTGAAGATGTGGCTTTGCCGTGGGACTCCTGAAGATGTGGCTTTGCCGTGGGACTCCTGAAGATGTGGCTTTGCCGTGGGACTCCTGAAGATGTGGCTTTGCCGTGGGATTCCTGAAGATGTGGCTTTGCCGTGGGACTCCTGAACATGTGGCTTTGCTGTGGGACTCCTGAACATGTGGCTTTGCTGTGGGACTCCTGAACATGTGGCTTTGCTGTGGGACTCCTGAACATGTGGCTTTGCTGTGGGACTCCTGAACATGTGGCTTTGCTGTGGGACTCCTGAACATGTGGCTTTGCTGTGGGACTCCTGAACATGTGGCTTTGCTGTGGGACTCCTGAACATGTTGTTTTGCTGTTGGGATTCCTGAACATGTGGCTTTGCTGTGGGACTCCTGAACATGTGGCTTTGCTGTGGGACTCCTGAACATGTGGCTTTGCTGTGGGACTCCTGAACATGTGGCTTTGCCGTGGGATTCCTGAAGATGTGGCTTTGCTGTGGGACTCTTGAACATGTGGCTTTGCTGTGGGACTCCTGAACATGTGGCTTTGCTGTGGGACTCCTGAACATGTGGCTTTGCTGTGGGACTCCTGAACATGTTGTTTTGCTGTTGGGATTCCTGAACATGTGGCTTTGCTGTGAGACTCCTGAACATGTGGCTTTGCTGTGGGACTCCTGAACATGTGGCTTTGCTGTGGGATTCCTGAACATGTGGCTTTGCTGTGGGACTCCTGAACATGTGGCTTTGCTGTGGGACTCCTGAACATGTGACTTTGCTGTGGGACTCCTGAAGATGTGACTTTGCTGTGGGACTCCTGAACATGTGACTTTGCTGTGGGACTCATTAATGTACATAGCGCGTCACAGTAGTAATACACGTGACAATCATATAAATAACAAATAATATAAATAACACTTAATGGGAGTAAGTGCTTGAGACATAAAAGTAACATTGTGGAAGAGGAGTCCCTGCTCCGAGGAGCTTACAGTCTAATTGGTAGGTAGGAAGAACATACAGAGACAGTAGGAGGGCGTTCTGGTAAGTGCGTCTGCAGGGGGCCAAGGTTTATTAGCCACGGAGCTGCTCATATGTAGCAAGGTAAAGGTTTCACATAGGATTGGGAAGTTAAACATTCTATGCCGGAATCGGGCTCACCCCGACCACGTCTCTGCCGGCGTTCACTTTGCCAAGGTAAGTCAATGGTAGGGAGTGAAGAATAGGGGTTTTAGGGTAAGGGGTTAAGCTTTTTAGGGTAGGAACTTGGGGTTAAGGTTTTATGGGTAGGAGGTGGCATTAGTATTATCGTTTTTTAAGGTAAGGGGCTTAACATGGTGGTGAAGTGACCGGCGGGTTTGCAAAAAGGTCCAACCAAATGTCCTAAATCCCTACTGTCACATTCGGGGGGGGGGGGGATGGGGGGGATGGGGGGGATGGGGGGGTGGGGGGATGGGGGGGGGATGGGGGGGGGGATGGGGGGGATGGGGGGATGGGGGGAGTGGGGGAGGGAGGGGGAGATTTATCAAAAGTCATCTGCAAAATACTAGAGGGAAAAAAAGGTATAAAGGAGGAGATTTAGTACCATCTGTTGTGGGTAATGCCACGGACCTTGGCAAATCTCCCGGTAAGAATCTGGTGCCGTTTTCTTTCACTATATTTGCCCACGTTTTGTAGCTGCGCAGCCTTCATACAGTAAATAAGGCCTTTGTGGTGTTTATGCCCACATCTGGATAGCGATAATTTAAACATGAGCTGATGTGTTAGAGCAGGGGAGCGCGATCTTTTTCCCCTGCGCCCCCCTGCCAGCTGTCCTCCTCTCCGAGCACACCCCCCCCCCCCTCCTCCCTCCTCCTTCCCTTGGTTCCCGGCGTCTGGGCGTCGTGACGTCACATTGCCATAGCAACGCGGCAGCACATAACCCCGCCTCATCATTTGACGCCACATCGCCATGCCAACGCGTCTCCAGGTGCCGGCTGAACAAGGTAAGGTTTCCAGAGGCCTTTGCCGCTTCCCTGGCATTTAAGTGCCTTCTGGAAGCGCGCGGGGCCTCTGTAAACCTCGCGCCCCCCGCAGATAATCTCGCGCCCCCCAATTTGTGCACTGCTGTGTTAGAGCAGGGGTGGCCAACTCCAGTCCTCAAGGGCCACCAACAGGTCAGGTTTCCCGGATATCCCTGCTTCAGCACAGGTGGTTCAGTCTAAGACTGAGTAAGACTGAGCCACCTGTGTTGAAGCTGGGACTGATTGAGCCACCTGTACTGAAGCTGGAATATCCTGAAAACCTGACCTGTTGGTCGCTCTTTAGGGCTGGAGTTGGCCACTTTCTGGGCTAGGGAAACCTCTGCAGTATCTTTATTGTGCCCTTCAAATACATCTAAATTGTAGTAAATAAACAACCCAGCAGCAAACAGATGTTCTGTAAACTAGATTCCATGCAAATCTCTCTATAAATGGGTTTGTTGTAGTTTTCTTTCCCAGTGGTTAAAAGGATCTTTGTGGGTATTTCATTCCCCACTGAATCGTTAGCACTGTAACCAGCCTAAAAAGAAAATATATCTGCTTTCAGCGCGATGCGGTATCAGTATGATCCGGAGGAATTAGGACAGCTGTTAACCTTCATAAAGTGAAATGATCTGGCACCTAATCCCGAATTACACCTGACTAATTCCCCAATTTCAGCATTTTAATGAATTATTGGAGTTACATGTCAAGCCGGCCATTAGGAGGCGTCTGAACATTTGATTGAACAATTAGCTGATAAGAACAGCAGCTGCTTCAGATTAGCAGAAATCCTATTTTTTTTTTACAGATCTACAATTTTCACAAACTCGGAGGGGGTGATAAATTGCTCACATTTTTGGGAAGATTGAGGTCAAAGTTCTTATTTTTCTGGAAAAAAAAAAAAAAAAAAGATTTCCTGGCCTCTGATTGAGAATTCATTGTAAACTCCAATGTGCCGCTAATCTGTAATAACGAAGTACCCAGCATACATGAACACGCCCTGAACACGTGTACAGTATTAAAAGAATGTGTACATGTTTGGCTTAGATCACATCATTAACCAAAAATATGCCCAGGACAAGAGACTTCTGGTTATGCCTATGTAACGGGTTTTCTGGACCGGCCTGACCCACCCAATCTCATATTGGCCCCTGTGGTCTAACCAGTCCCCATTACAGTGTAGTGTCTGGTGGTGCACCTGTTGGCAACAGGACTCCTGAGTCTCCCGCATGATGGTGTGTGGGGATTTGCCAACCCAGACAGGCACCTGAGGTAGTGTGCTTGAGTCCTACCAAGATCCAGTGCAGCACCTCCACCTCATCAGGATCCCAGCGTCTGCTTGGGGATGGTCCTGGTGAGGAACTCCTCTGTGGTGCAGCCCCCTGTGTAATCACTCCACACTTACACACAAGGGTATCTTTTATCAGAGTCATCTTTATTAGTACGGTGGGCCAGCTGCCCTCCACAATGGATGTAATTAGCCCTCCATTGTTCACCGTACTTCCCTTTGAAAGGTATTGTCCTCCTAAAGTAGGGATTCCCTATCCCCGTAGGGATATCTACTCTGCGCCAGGTCCCTGGTCACAGTCTCATTAGTCCTGTAGTGTACTGACTCTGAACTCTTCCAACTCCTTAGCAACTTTTGATCAGTGCTGTGCCTTATGTATCCTCTGGGGGCTGACACAACTCTGACATCACCAACCAGGGAGTCAGAACCTGTGACCACTCCCATCCATACATAGGGCACCTCACCAGGGTGTGAGGGCAAACCTCCATAATTACTGCTGGCATGCCCATAACTTACCAGGCCTTACTGTCAGCAGGAGAGATGACTGCAGCCATTTTACAGCATGGTTACACCTATTATTCTTATGTTCAGTGCTGACGGTGTACACAGCATTGCACACACTGTACTTTTTTTTCTTTTTTATACGCGATTCCCTGCCTCAAAGAGCTTACAATTTAATTGTTGTGTCCGAGACACACAAAGTGACTTGCCTGAGGTCACACGGTAACCGGCTTTACCAGCTTCAGAGTCCTGGACTTTACCGTTGGGCTACTAGATGAATTGGCCATGCGGCATATTACATACATGCATGTACTGTATATCTTTAGTTGTATAGCGGCATGCATGTCTGTAGCCCTGCACAGCAGTACATACACACACAACAAAATAACATGGGATTTCATATGTAATGGGAATACGCGCTTCTGACACACAAATAAACCGGAAAAGTAGCCCCTCTCCCAAAGAGCTTGCAGTCTAAGTGGAAGGTGGGGAGAACTTGGAGAGACAGTCGGAAGGTAAGGGTATATGGAAGGGTGAGTGCTTTGGAGCTATTGAAGTGCTTTAATTGAAGAGGGGATTCGAGAAAACCCTTGAAGATTGAGAGAGAACATGCTTGGTGGATATTAGGAGAGAGAGCACTCAAGCGGTAAGGGGGAGGGAGTAAGAAAAGTTTGGGGCAGGAGACGGCTTTGGATACATATGGTGTAGACCAAGCATGTCAAACTCAAAGGCTAACACGGGCCAAATAAACAAGGTTTAAGTTTATGTGGGCCGCAAAAAAACAAAAGCTTCAATTTTCATAGAAACTTAGGTTTATTTCGAAAAGTACAGTATAAAAAAAAGAACGATAAAATTAATGTTTTTTTCCTGACACTTGGCATCTCCGATTCTCTCTCTCCCTCTCCGACTCTCTCCCTCCCTCTCTCTGACTGACTCCCTCCCTCTCTGACTGACTCTCCCTCTCTGACTGACTCTCACTCTCTCTCTCTGACTGACTCTCACTCTTTCTCTCTGACTGACTCTCACTCTCTCTCTCTGACTGACTCTCACTCTCTCTCTCTGACTGACTCTCACTCTCTCTCTGACTGACTCTCACTCTCTCTCTGACTGACTCTCACTCTCTCTCTCTGACTGACTCTCACTCTCTCTCTGACTGACTCTCACTCTCTCTCTCTGACTGACTGACTCACTCTCTCTCTCTGACTGACTCTCACTCTCTCTCTGATTGACTCTCACTCTCTCTCTGACTCTCACTCTCTCTCTCTGACTGACTCTCACTCAATCAAATCAAATCAGCTTTATTGGCATGACGAAAGAACATTTCAGTATTGCCAAAGCGTGAATAATAGGGGGTGGGGGACAATAATTACACGAATACTAGGGGGTAGGGTATACTGATTGCACGGTATATGGGTAACAGTTTCACACAGGGGTGTAGGGGTTAGTGGACGTCTCTCAGCTTGTGGCAGGTGCTGATATAGTGTGCAGCTACAGTAGTTCTGCTGTGGTTTCATCTTCTCCCAGGAGGATCGCTATTTTTTGGTTCTCTTCTGTATTATTAAAGTTCTGGATAACAGCAGTGAGTTTCTCTAGGTGGGCGCTCCTCACTTCAGAGTATTGTGTGCAACGCAACTGGAAGTGAGTTTCATCTTCTACCTCACCTAGCTCACATCTTTGGCACAGTCTCATCTCCCGGGGCTTCCAGTTCTGTCTGTGCCTGCCTGTTTCTATTTCTAGGCTGTGGGCACTTATTCTGTATTGCCTCAGGGTCTGTCTCTGTTTTGGGTCTTTTACCTTCAGTACGTAGGGTGCCAGAGTGTATTCTCTCTGTAGGCTGTGGTAGGTTTCCAGCTTCTTTGAGCGTTGGATATCATTTTCCCACATTGTCACATACTGCTTCTTCATTTCGTTGGCGATTGAGTTGATTTCTTTTTTCGGCAGGTTGTTGGCCTGTGTGGGGTTTTGTTCTTGGAGTGAGAGGACAAGTTGTTTGATGGCACAGGGTTTAGTGAGGAGGTCCTGGCTTCGCATTGCTCTCTCTCTGACTGACTCTCTCTCTCTCTCTGACTGACTCTCTCTCTGACTGACTCTCTCTCTGACTGACTCTCTCTCTCTCTCTCTCTCTCTGACTGACTATCTCTCTCTTAATGACTCTCTCTCTCTGACTCTCTCTCTGGCTGACTATCTCTCTCTCTCTGACTGACTCTCTCTCTCTCTCTGACTGACTCTCTCTCTCTCTCTCTGACTGACTCTCTCTCTGACTGACCGACTCTCTCTCTCTCTCTCTGACTGACTCTTTCTCTCTCTGACTCTCTCTCTCTCCCAGACACACACTCTCTCTCCCAGACACACACTTTCTCTCTCTCAGACACACACTCTCTCTCTCTCTCTCTCTTAGACACACTCTCTCTCTCTTAGACACACTCTCTCTCTCTTAGACACACTCTCTCTCTCTCAGACACACTCTCTCTCTCAGACACACTCTCTCTCTCAGACACACTCTCTCTCTCAGACACACTCTCTCTCTCAGACACACTCTCTCTCTCAGACACACTCTCTCTCTCAGACACACTCTCTCTCTCAGACACACTCTCTCTCTCAGACACACACTCTCTCTCTCACACAGACAGACAGCCACTCACACACACTCCCACAGACACTCCCACACACACACTCCCACACACAGACACTCCCACACACAGACACTTCCACACACAGACACTCCCACACACAGACACTCCCACACACAGACACTCCCACACACAGACACAGACACTCATGCAGACACTCACACACTCACACACACTCACACTCACACACTCAGACAGACACACAAACACATAGACACACACAGACACACACAGACACACACAGACACACACACAGACACACACATACAGACACACAGATACACTCAGACACACAGACACACAGACACACGTGGGAAATCGGAACGGGGGGGATCGGAACGGAATCGGAGCGGATCGGAGCAAGGGGGGGATCGGAGCGGAATAGGAACAGGGTGGGGGATCAGAACGGAATCAGAGCAGGGGGGAGCGGAATCGGAACGGAATCGGAGCAGGAGGGCAAGGGGGAAGCAAAGCAGGCATGGAGCAGTACTAACCTGAATTGCTCCTTGCCGCAGGAAGAGGCGGCCTGGCTTTGCAAGCTCAGATAGAGCTTGCTGCGGCCCAAAAAAAATTCTGGCAGCGTGCCAACACGCGCCAGCCAATCAGGAGAGGGGGGAGGTTTTTTTTCCCCCCTTTGCAGAGAGTGCGTGTTGCCTGGCACATCGCGAGCTGGGCCGCAAAAATAATCGTTGTGGGCCGCATGCGGCCCGCGGGCCGCGAGTTTGACATGCTTGGTGTAGACAGAAGGCCACCTTGAGGAGGAGAGGCGAGCTGGGCTATAGCGAGAATTCAGGGCGAAGACATAAGAGGCAGAGAAAAGAGAGAAGGAGATTTCTGTAAGTAGGGCAGAAGTTCGAGCTTTATCAGTAGAGCGGTAGCGGAAACGGAGTATCTTAGTGTAACAGTGTTTCCCCCACCCAATCGCAGATAGGGGCCATTACAGGGTGTATGGTGCATATACCTGTAGGCAACAGGAGGGCTGAGTCGTCCGCCGATGGTAGTGGGGACACAGGACCAGGCTTCTGGGGTTCATACCCCACATATCTCTTTAGCAGTGCAGCGCCTCCATCTGCCGTGGGCTCCAGGAACTGAAGGTGATCTCCCACGGTAGAACTTATTACCTCTCCCCCCAGTAAGGTCACGCACCAGGCAGGAGGTATATTGCAAACAGGAACGGGTTTATTACTACACACTGCAGTAACAGTTACTCAGCAGTCTTCTGCCGGATACAGTCTGTCAGATCAGCTATCACTTGGTCTTTTGCAGCATGAAGGTTATTAATTACTTTGGTTGGGGCTGTTTCAGCAAAGTGAGAAGTGCGGAAATCAGATTGTACAGGGTCTAGCAGAGAATAGGAGGTGAGAAAAGGGAGCAAGCGAGAATACAAGGCGCTCAAGGAGATTGGAGGGAAAGGACACGAGACAGAGCGATAGTTCAAGAGACAGGTAGGGTCAAGTGTGTTATTTCTGAGAGTAGGTTTCAGTATTGCATGCTTAAAGGTGGTTGAAAAGGGGCCAGAGCAGTGGAGTTGGAAATGTGGGTGAGTGTAGGGATTACAGTGGGAGAAAGAGGTTTGAGAACATTCGGTCATGAGGGCAAGTGTTTGAGGATGAGGAGGAATGCAACAGAACCACTTCCTACTCTTACATGTGGTAAAACCTGGTACAGTGTCTATTTAGCAGCCTCCGGGTCCGATGTCCTTCTCTACACTGGTACTTCCTAACCAGGGGGGCTAAGCAGCCTTAATAGGGGGTCTCCTTAGGAGGGACATACACACTCGGAGATATAGAACGTGGCAATGAACACAGGAAGGTTAGCCATGCGCCCTAAGTGACGAGTGTGATGGTGAGGGGGTAACCAGGCTCTCAATAAAGGGTTAAGCCCGTTTGGTTACCTCTGATCCATGTATTGGTGTTCAAGAGTGTCAGCTCTTGAGCCCAGCCATTGCACATGCATACTGTGTAAATGTGCGACAATAAAGAATGTTTATGTTTTTGCCTTTCCAGGGAAGCCAGCAAGCAGGGATTGCTAGGGTATGAGATTCGGGGGGGGGGGGGGGGGGGTTGCGGAGGAAATGTTGTCAGAATGTGTCTAGGTAGACGGGGTCCAGAGTTGCTGGATATTTTATTAACATTGTGTTTCATATAAGATATACTGTTATGCACAGTAAATGAGCTTGGACTTTCGGAACCAATGCCCAGACAGACTGCCAGGGCTACCAAGTTGGTGCCATTAGGTCTGGAGGACATCGGAGTTGAATGCCACTAGAGGATGCCTGAGGTGTGAAGGCCATTTGGGCAGGAGGGAAGGGCTCAAGTACCCACGTCCTGGGATGAATGGAAGTTGTCCGGACTACCATTTGCCGCACCAGACTTGGAGGAGGCTGACCCAGCGGGTGGCATCTGAACACCAAGGGACATAGATGGCGAACTTGCGCATGTCCCTTGGCAGATTCAGATTCCCTGCTTGCCTGGCTTCAGTGACCGGCATCGCTCTGATTGGCTGAAAGGAAAGTTCCCACGCTGTGATTGGCTATAGTATTTTGTGAATGAACTCCAAAATACTATAAGAGCCTCTGAGCCAATCAAAACGAGAGATTCTCAGCGCTTGAAGTCAAGCGGGATTTTTGAAAAGACTAAAAGATGCTCTTGCGCGAATAGCAGAGCACCGGCTTCACAAATATCTACCCGGAAAAGTCCAGCTTTTCGCGGCCAAGTTCTAATAATCGAACGTAGCAGTCGAGTCTGGGATTGCAAGCTGATTTTAGTTCCAGGACGTTTGAAGCTAAGTCCTGATCAAGGTAAAACTCAGTTTAGAGTGCAAAGTAGCTAGGAAAGTCTAGTTTTTTTACCCCAGTTCCCCACTAAGAGCCCGCGAAACCCTAGCCTACCAGGGAAGGCTCTGAGCAGGGACTACGAGTCCCATGAGCCTCTGTGCGCCCCACGTGACACCAGGGAGCCAATAGGGCTTAGGATTTCCGAGACAGCCAGAATAAGATACATTTCGCGCGCTGTGAATGGCAGTTGGAGCTGAGGAGCTGTAGGGGAAGGAAGGGTGCAGAGAGCAAGTGCAGCTCCTGCATCGAGTAAGGTCCCCCACATCCCAAGTAAGGCCCCAACTCCCCACCAGGTTAGTGGGTAAGTGCTGAGGGACGGCCCAAGATAGGGACGCTGCCCTTAGTGCGTGTGAGTGCTGTCTTGTCAGGGTCACGGCTGGCAGTGCTGTGAGGCCTGACAAGAAGGAATAGTGTTAGCGTGCAGCAAGTTTGCTGTACGCACTCCGTAGGTTGCAGTGCGTGGCTGCGAGTGCTAGTTCTTAGTAAGTCAGGACTGGGAAGAGTTAGGGGAGCGGGGCAGGCTATTAACCCCTATAGGCCCATAGGAGTTTCCCCTAAGCCATCAAGGTTGCTGTGCTGTAGGGACGGCCTATAGTACAGTATTGTCCCTGTAGTTATAAGAGTCAGTTAGGGACTCAGCGGCCGCTGCGCCTCCGTGCAGCGAGGTGGGCGCAGTTCATCGTTGCGGCTGCAGCAGTCCTCCGGGTGGGATCGCCCCGGGAGGTGGTTCCGGTGTTCTTCTGTCGCCGGATCCTTTGTGAAGCCAGTTGGAGATCCGAGCACCGGAGTGCTCGGGCAGGTACTCTAAATCTACAAGTGCACCAACGGGCCCATAGTTTAATAGTGACTGCGCAGTCACCCACATCCCATCTCTTCACGAGTGCGGGACATTGGGTGGGGATCCTATGGACACGGGGTGGGATCATCCTGTGTTGGGGAAGCGTCCTGCGCGACGCCGCCGTCAGTGTCGCCTCTAGAGAGGGACACTCGTAGATGTTCTATTTGTGTTGTATGTTGTTTCTTATGTGCTGCAGTAAAGTCACTAGTTATTATACATTACGGTGTGTGAGTATTGTATGTGTCCTGCGAGGAACAATTCCTGCTCGGCTAGGAACCATCACAGGTGGAGGCGCTGCACCGAGCACCGTGTTACTCTTACTATAATTGCCCCAGGTTCCCCGTTTCGGAAGCTCAGCCCTCCTGCGAGCCAACAGGTAAAGCACCACACCTGGTAACACCGTATGTTCTCCGCACCCACACTAGATCTGCGATTGGGTGGGGTGGAATACCCGTTACATTAGTATTTTATCTGGTAGTGTTAGGACTTGCAAACAGGTGCCTGCCTTGTCGTGGCTCGCAAGCTTACAACGCTTTGGCCAAAGGGATAAATTAATGACCCTTTTTCAAGAGAATATATAAGTATTATACTGTGTATTTTTGTCATATTGGATGTAGCATTGGGCTTCTCTGTCGTTTTGTTAATGTTATTTATGAGAATGCCCATGTGGCTTACAATGTGTAGGGAAAACTAAGAGTGATAAAGACGAGAATCATAGAGCATTTAAGCAACATAAGACAAAGTGTTATGACACACAGTGTGTCTAAACACTCGCTCTGCACCATCAATCAAATCCTAAAGGCCTCAAATATGTAGGAGTTGAAAATGTGCTTCAACACTTGTGGGGCCTGGATAGAGATAAAATCTGGGGAGACGCAAAATGTTCTGGATCCATAAATTAAATATAATAATACCAAACGGTCTCCATGCGGACTTTGAAATAGCCCCCTTTTAACTTGATTCCTTTCTCTTATCTCATATATCCCAGTGTGAAGCGTCACCCATCCCTGCATGCTTTTTTTATGTGTTTTCTATGTGTATTTATACAATTCGTTATATCTGCTTTTTATATAACTTTTAAAATAAGAAGTTTTTATAATTGATCAATTGTATCACTATTTAGCTCTCTCCCATCTTATCTCCCCGATCAACTTTTGGAGCAATGTTGTGGTTTTATTAGTATATTTTATGTATGTTTCATTTTTAGAGTTTATGTTCAGAAATTGAATTCATGGTATTGTATTTTTTTATTGATGTATTAAAGTTCCACTGAAGAGACCTATCAGAATTTTATCCAATAGATTTTGATCACTTTTTTTGTGTCTTCATTCAGAGAACCTGTGATCAAAGTGATTCTATTAATTGCACATGCTTTATATATGGTTACCCCACCATGGGGGATTATGCCGCTCCTGACAAAGCTGACCAGTTCAGCGAAACGCATAGGAGGCTGTGCCGAGAGAACTTGCCCATCCCCTGCTGCGTCTCTATCTCCTGGATCCGAGGAACCGGACGTATCGTTGATCCGGCCGGAAGAGACGAGATACGCTAAGCCGGGGGATCATCAAGCCACCAGCAAACAGGGAGATACTTGTGAGAGACTGGGGAACGGCGCAAATCTCTTCCTCCACGGTGCGCGATGACCTCATGCGTCCAACACTGATTACGTATCCGCACTTTATGTACACAATGTGAGAATGTATTGATTGTATCTTCTATTTAGATAAAAACTGTCAGATTGGTCTGCACAATCGTTTTTCTCCTTTTTTTCCCCCTCAGCTCCACATCTGATCCGAAAATGTGAATACTGCCCTCTCTGCCTACATAATATTTGCACACTGTAAGTAGGCTCTCTGAAGGAGCCAGGACCCCCGCCCCTTCAGAACTGTTAAACAGTTGTGCACTATATCCTTTCCTTCTCTTTTTTGGGGGGTGATCCTGACACAAACCCTCCCTCTGGACCTTGGACAATGTGCCTTCCTTAGCAAGTGAAAATGGGGAGCAGGATCATGTAGGGGGGAGTTCTCCCATATCCCTCCTATGGCTGATATCCACACTTCCCATGACCCTATTGCGCCGGCCCCACAACTTTTTCATTGGCCTATACCAGCCTTGCCCCCTTTTGCCACTCCTGTCCCGGTGGCTGCTGGCACATTTGCATTGCTTGGGGCTCCCACCTCGCTCTGGTGAGTACCCTGGTGGCCCCCATTTTGGCTTATATTTTTCCCTGTTGGCCCATACCCCATTTGCAGTGGGCTGAGCACCCAGTCATGCCCCATGGGACACAGGATAGGGTGTTCCATGACTTGTGTTGCATACTCTTGTGCTTGTATGCAGGGAGGCAGTTTAGATTCCGCCGGCCGCCAGCCCATTCGGGGCTGGTGGGCCTAATGCATCGGAGGCAAAGAACTGGCATCAGGAGGAGATCGGGGTTCTTGCTCCTCTGAATGCTTCATAACTGGGACAGCAGACGGTGCCAGGAGCAGCGACGCAACCACCATCGCAGGAAGAGGGTAATTCAGTATCCATGACGGGCACGCTTGCTGTGCTTAAGGGTTTCCTAAACAGATTAGATGCATTGTCAGGGAGCGGGTCGATGTTGGGTCGGGGGGGGGAGGAGGAGCTTGAGGGACTAGTTCAGTAGCTACGGCATGGATGCCAGGCGACGATCCGGGTGGCACCGTAGTACAGGCGGGTAGTGGTTTCTGGGGGTGCCTCTGCGGTGGTTGTGAGCAAGGCAGCTGCGGACGTATCAATGCAGACAACAAATCCAAGGGTGAGAAGAAAGGGGTAGATGATCACACCTATAAGGAAGTTTATATTGCATGGTAGGGCTGCTGGGTATGCATTTGTATGCAGATAGTTAAAGAACGGGATCGTAGAGATTATTACATGGAGATAGTTTCGCTTTTGCCTGGGATGCAGCGGCGAGGTTGGATAGGTCAAAAGATAAAGACGAGGATAGGGACCCTACTCCAAAGACATTTTGGAATTGCGTATGTCATCTTGGCCACGGTAATCGTGGAGAAGGAGCCACAGAGGTGCACTGCCCTAATTCGATATTTATATACCATCAGGAAGGCCCAGAAGGTGTATGGGGGGGCGACGAGGAGGGAGTGTGTGGCTGTGTCCTGATGAGGCTTTTCGGCAGCGAGTGTTGGTGAGTAATAAGGTCAGATGGGATTATAAAGATATGGACCTGTGGCTCTCCATAATGATGCCACAGACGGCGGGTCCCTTTGGGGCAGCAGCTAGCAGTTCACAAAGCTCAAGGCAGTCGGCAGGAGGTAAGTGGGGCGTGTGCTGGCTTTCCAACAGCATGCAAGTCCGGCACAACATGCAAGTCCGGCACAACATGCAAGTTTGGCCACGAATGCTTGGCCTGAGGCGGGAGCCATGCGGCCAACGAGTGCTTTTGGAAACAGGAGGGCTGGGTGGGAAAGGGGCAACAGCTGAAGTTGACATTAAGCACTTCAACACCGCTGAAGGTAGACGAGATGCAGGAGTGGCTAATGCGCTATCCCAATAAAGAGAAGGGACGGTTACTACATGGACATTTTGAATGTGGGCTTGCAGGACGGCCTTGAAGCTGCATTGGTGTGAGTGAGGACAATTGAAGGCATTAAACAGCCTCCTTTGTGGTGGGGGTTTCATAGGGTGCCAGGCTGGATCCTAGGGCACATGGTGGGCTAATGCCCTGTCTTGTTTCGGGCAGATGGGGTAATGCCGGTTGGTATATATTACCCTGGTGGCCGAGCCAGTTATCCGGCCAGCAGCAGGGGGGGGCTCACAAGTCACATGTATGCATGGGCTTAAGACATAGCCACGGGTAGTCTGGCATGGTTCAGTTTATGAAAGTGGTGGGTGTGTTTAATAAAAGCTGCGCCCATTATACCCCATATACAGTGTGGCATGTTGTGTCTATTTGGGAAAGAAAAGTGGGGCATCCATGTGTCATGGCATAGACTGACAAAAGAAGACCGAGAGGGGGACAGGTGGAGTGACAGTGACAAAGGGGACAAAGCCAGTGTCCCTACATGAACATATTTCTCTAAGTTTGAACCTTTTCTTTTAAACAGGAGACTTTGAGCACCGAATACAGAAAGGGGATCCCAAAGGCAACAACGTTGTTTAGGTAGAAGCAGTTTGAACAGATTGGGGACCCGTCCTACACTGTCAAAAATAATTAAAATCACAAACGGATGCGCGTGTAAAACCAACGCAGAGAATGAACACCTCCCGTTTCATTGCACGGTGAACCCTCCTAATCTCTATGGAAGCGATTACAAACTTTAGGTGCTATTTCATTATGACGACCTTATTAAACTAGTGACATTCTATTAGCAGAATGAATGTCCCCTGCAGTTTACGCCTGCTGCATAATACACAGATCAGGAACGTTACAGTAGATATCAGATCTTTTACTGGCAATTTTGACTTTTTCCCCGAACAATAAGTTGTTACTTCTCACGGTCACGGAGCGGCGGTTACAATGCAATTTCCATGGACGTCAGAGCTTAGTTTCCATTTAACAGACCATGGTGATGTGTTTTCGTTTTTTTAATACCCTAACACAGCGTTTCCCAATTAAATGTAGTCACGGAAACCTTTTATATAACATAATGGAACCCCTTAAATATTTTTAGCGTAGCGCATAAAAAAAACAAAATGTGCCGCAGGCGAAAAATGTTCTTGGTTCAAGATCAAATACCTTTAAATTGAAAGTGACCCCTGCTTGGGCTGCTGGTGCTCCCGTTCCTTACCCCGATGCTACCTGCCGCCTCTCACTGCTGTGCTGCTCCGTACTACCTCTCGCCCCATGGGGTAGGGGGGGAAGGGAGCCCGCAGTGGTGTTGCTGCCTCCGCCCCTCCTCGCGGCTGCAAAGTACTGCCTCTGGGGATATATTGGGCACGGGGGCGGGGGGGAGACCCAGCTCCGGATCTGCTTTCTGCCGGTCTCCTCTCCTCCGATCCCCGGCCGAGGCCCTGCGTGCGATGCCGGTGGCCATTTTGAAATTGCTGGGATCGATTTCAGTGAACCACGGCAGCCGCTCCAACACCGCTATCTCCCGCAGTCTGCCGCTCCCACCAACTGGAAGGGCCCCCGCCGGACACCCCAGCCTGCCAGAAGCTCCGGTTAACCGAAGTAGGAGCAGCGGCCTAATTTAAAAAAATAAATTTCCGCAGAACCCTTCATTTTACCTGACGGGACCCCATTTGGGAAACGCTGTCCTAACAGCCTGATCCTTTTCTAACTGGGGGAGGACATACACGGGGTGACCACACCCTGTCCGGTGGCCAATAAGTGCCAAATATCATGTTTGGTATAACAATTGAGCAAGCTCCGTCTCATGCATTAACAACAGTTATCACTGCGTTAACAGTGTGTGCCGCAAAGTTACCCAACCAATGAACCCAAGTACTAGAGGAATTAATTAGTCACATCTAGTTGCAAATGGACTAACCTGTTGATCAATATGTATGCCGTGTCACAAACCTGAGCCTTGCGCCAAACACAGGCAGATTGCGGAGTTGTGACCCTTCGTCAAGTTGCATCAATGTACCAACTTGCTTCTTCCACACACGATTCGAAGGTGCTACACTTGCACCAGCATTTTGGAGAGTGACTAAAGACTGCAGACCGAGCAATATCCTCCTGCTTGTGTGTGTGTATTGTTTTAAAATAAATAAATCAGCTCTGTACTATGAGAAAATACTTGTAGCATTTTGAAAAAAAACAAAACAACTCTGAATGACATTTTGAATGTAATAATGTAACAAGCATTTTTTGTTTCTATAGCAACCATTTACAAAGTCACATCCCCTTCCTCTTCTGAAACAGTCTCTGGCACACCCCTTTTTGAGCCGTCCACTCTCTAGCAGTGCACCAATTGTATCTAGTGACTGCCTGGTCACATGATCTTCCCCACAGAACTTTGCATCTTTGGTCCTCTTCTGCTGCACTGACAGCCATTTAGTGAACATCCCAAGCAGAATCTTCGCCGATCAATCACAGAACGGATCGATCAGCAAATTAGCTAATTACTTATCATTGTGTGATTGTATTGATGCACATATTAAGGGGGGGGTGGGGGGGGGGGAGACGGCAGCTTGGACTGCAGCTTTGAGTCAGTGCAATATTATGAGCTGTATCTATGCTTTAAACAAATGTGCAGGTCTAAAGTGACATTAATCCCTGCCCAATGTGAGAGGCTTCACCAGCCCATCATTTCACCTAGTACATTGTTCCCACAAATCCTATTTTATTTGCGTCCATATAGAAGTGGAATGTTGCAATAGATTCCCTGATCATGCGCTGACCGTCCCCAGAATCGCCAAGTCCCAGGGAATTCAGTCAATGGGATTTTAGGGTTCTTAGTCAAACAGTCATTACAGTTAATTAGCTTACACTGTATAGTAGGCCGTGTACTGGTCAGGCCCTAAATAAGGGCTTAGTTTGCTTACACATTAGTGTTGGATATCATTTAAATACATGTGTGTAAAATGTCATGGTACACACAATCGATACACATTCCTTCTTTCCTTTTAGATTAGATGTTCTTCCATAGCATTTACCCTTCTAGCAGATATTCTGTATTTTAAGCCGTCTTTATTTTTACGTTCCGGTCTGTACATTACTAGTATCGTTTTGCCTTTGATGGATTCTACCAGTTTACAGTATGTATGGTTTTATGGTGGTGTCGACTTGTATCACTTACCTTCGCAACACTGACAAACTACATATCGGAACACAAGGTTAACAATGCTATTTTGCTTCCAATCTGTCCCATCTTTGTGATGCCTGACCGATAGCCATTGGGATTGAAACACGTCACCAACCACACAATGATTCAATAGAACAATGAGGATTGCAGTGTCCCAACTGCTCCTGTGATATATTTATACAAAATCTGTCACAAAATCTGTCACAACTTTGAGCACGTTACTTGTGTATGTGAAAAAGGATAACACTTCTAGTTATGCTGCTGAAGCTACCTACCCACAGGGCCTCAACATGAGCAATACCTCTCTGTTATAATGTATAAACCTGCTCACTTAATGTAACCATGTATTTGTAACCATGTGTTATTTGTCATCATAACTCTGTGCCCAGAACATACGTGAAAACGGGAGGTAACTCTCCATGTATTACTTCCTGGTAACACAGGGAGTGGCTCCGTGAGTAAGACACTGAGTGGCACTGAGAGTTTGAAGCAGGGGAGCCTGGCTCAAATCCTGGTGTCGGCTCCTTGTGACCTTGGGCAAGTCACTTTATCTCCCTGTGCCTGAGGCACCAAAAAACATAGATTGTAAGCTCCACGGGGCAGGGACCTGTGCCTGCAAAATGTCTCTGTAAAGCGCTACGTAAAACTAGCAGCGCTATACAAGAACATGCTATTATTATTATAAATAAATCCCTCTTCAGTGTCACGACGTTAATTTATGCTGCAACGGCATCGTGTTGCCCTGATATCACAGTGTAATTTAACGCAGCGACGCTGAAGGATGCGGGTGGCGCTGAAGGAGGAGTCACCAAGGGAAGTGCCTTTGTGCGGCAGATTTTAAATCTGCTACTGGGTATATTCATCATGTTTGTGAATTATAGCAGATTTCGTTTATATTTAGTAGATCTGTAAGGAAATGGGTAGTGCGCACCTGGCTCTCTTGTCCTGTTAAGAGCACTTCTGAAGTTTCGTGTCCTTGTGGCTTATTGGCATGTATGGTCAGACTCCACCGTAAACATGTTCTGTTAATGAATTGCTTTATTGGCCAATTACATGGGCCCATTAATATTGGCGAGATTTGACCCCGATAGCCTCTGAGACAGAAGAAAAACAGGAACTTATAAAATATCATTAACTCCAGCTGCAGTTAACCTTCTGTGTGCTGGATTTGTTGAACAACTGCACAGGAAAAAAAGGCATCGTTAAAGTAATTACAGGAAAGCTCTCCACTGAGTTCAGGTACCCAAAACACTTTCGGACCACGTGTGAGCAATACCCTCATTACATGTGCGTGTCTAATGTTTTTGGATACAGCACGTCTTGCTCTGTGTGGTTCTGTTCATACTTCTTACCTATAGTTTGCATGGAAATCCTTTCTGACGGTTCTTTGCGTGTAAAGCTGCTTCATACTGACAATCTAAGCCTATTATCTATTTGCAGTGCATTTGTTTTCTTGTATTAGTTGTGATTGCCTTGGAGATGACAGACAATGCCCGAGTTTAGGATTGGATCCTCGTTAATAAAGTCAATTTGAACCCTTGTTTGTTAAATATTTTATAAGGAAATACGGTAGTACCCTGTCCAACATGTCCTGTCAATCACAGAACCCTTGTAGAATAATGATTCAATATATCTCCAGTCTTCGTTTTTTAGGGCTGTTCTATAGTGTGCGGCCGCCGCACGCTTTTGTGTGTATGCCGAGCTGTGAGCAGAGAGGAGCAGAGTGGAGGAGGGTGGTGTGTGTAATTTATTATATAAAAAAAAAACACTTTGTTAAAAATAAAATATTTATTAACATTGTGTACACACACACACACACACACACACACACACACACTTCAGCGCCGGTAGCGGCGCAAAAAGATTCTTTTCCCCGTCTTCCCCGCTGTTGGTCGGCTCCACGCTCCCTGCCGTGCGCGCCCCTTGTACAGAAGGGCTGACTAACCTCAGACAATTATAAGTGCCGCACACGCGGCCACTATATAACTGCCCTTACCGTCTCTGGCTTTTGTTCTGTAGCCTAACTTTAGACTTTCATTAACCATATGGTAACACTTGCATTCATGCAATTACAATAATCTGTGTACATCAATAGTAGCCAATAATGTTATTTGTACCCCTGGCCCAGAGTAAGAGAGCATTGCTTTTCAAAGCTTTTAGTAAAAATGTATTCTCTTTCTTCAAATTAAAAAAAATGCATACTCCTGCATTACAGGATTATTCTTTTATTGTAACATGTCCTATGCGTCTCTTTTTATAGATTACTCCAGCATAACAGTTCTCTCTTCTTCTACCAGCTACATCTATTAGTATTTATCCAGATAATATGTCTTAGTCAGCCCTTGCTTCTACTAATTCTATTACCAGATAAGATCCTACAGCTCAAAACGGAGGTCATATCTGATAAGGAACTACCCACCCTCCATACAAGGGAATAACCAAATATGGCATATCTTCTGGAAAGATCTTGGAACTCCTGTTAATCCAACCGGATGCCATAGCGTCTTACGATTGCATCAGCTTTAACCACAGTTGCTTGTATAGTCACACAAATGACACCCACAGGTCTCCCCCATGTTCAGATAACCCAACACAGCTGCAATCCCATTATAACTTCAAATCCTAACCTGTGACTGATTCTACAGAAGATATTAATGACCCACTAGAATAATAACATCTGTGCAATACAATATGTATAGAAAATAATTATTGCAAATCATATCATTTGTGGCATGTTGTTTTTATATCCCGGCTTCAAACCTAATTACAATATAATAATATAACTAGAATTCTTAAATAACTATTTCACTTTTATAGCAGAACATTAACTGGTCTTCTCCAAGTATACTGCTCACGGTCCCAAGAAATTGAGGCACTGTGGGCTGTTCCCTTCCTGTCAGTTTCACGCCACCTCACTTGCTTACTGATGATTTTACCAACAGATGCAAGAGGAGAAATAGCCACAAAAAACAGTACTTAGACAGGTGTGTACTAAACAAATCTCACCATATGCATGAGAGTACAGACCATGCAAAAAGTCTCTCAAGGGTAAAATATCGCACATCTGCATTTCCGGCACAAGTTTATTTTAGTAGTGATATTTTGTTTCGATAATTCTTCCCGAGTATGGCGAGAACTCCAGATTGTTTTATTTTTAAACCAATATTGCTGATTTTCTTGCACGTCTAACTATTCCAGTGCCCTTATGATGTACTTGGGATGGGGCCCTGCCACACCCGAGACCCTTATGGACGTACCAGGTTTGTCTTGGCACCAACGCTCGTTTCCTAGGGGATGATTGGGCCAACAAGCCAGAGGTCCAGGGAGACGCGGCTGACCGTGCATTGTCTCCCGATGACAGCGCACCCCAAAACTGGAACAACCTACCGGAGACTCTTACATCCACCACCAGTCTAAGTTCTTTCAAATCTAAGGCTGTCTCACATTTTAATCTGGTCTGTAATTGTTTCATACGCCCGTAATACAAATTATCTTTAACTGTGCACGCAATGTCTTGTATGTAATGTATACCCTGCTCATTTATGTAACTGTACTTGTAACCATGTATTATTTGTCTTAACTCTGTGCCCAGGACATACTTGAAAACGAGAGGTAACTCTCAATGTATTACTTCCTGGTAAAATATTTTATAAATAAATAAATAATGCTACTGGACTTGGGAAGCTAAAAGGTTCAATGAATATCCCACAGGGCCCTTTTGAATGTCCCCGTCTCACAGAGATTACATTGTTAATATCTCATTTAGGTTTGTTCTGGGGGGGAACAAACAACACTGCGTATGCCTTTTGTAATTGTATTTTACTATCCTAACAGCCCACAACGGATGGTATTGCAGTAATGAAAGAACGACACGTTAAGACATTTTTTACTTTATTATTCTTAAAGTGCTTTGAAACAAAGATACAAGGAACTTTTTTTTTTTTTAATAAACATTAGCGAATATAAAAAATATATATATTTGGTAGAGCCATATATATACTTGGACACAACAGAAAATCTGGTGTTCAGCCAAATTAACCCAATCCAAACACAAATATAATCTGGTTAGGATCAATTATTGTTTTGTTTCTAAGCACAAACATTGTTTCGAAACACAGTTTAGTATCTTAAGGCCAGGGTGTTCAACTCCAGTCCTCACGCTTCCCAAACAGGACAGGTTGTCAGGATATCCCAGCTTCAGCACAGGTCACTCAGTGGGTCATAGACAGAGCCTCCGATTGGGATATCCTGAAAACCTGACCTGTTTGCGGGATGGGCGGGGAGAAGGGGAGGCTGGAGTTGAGTACCCCTGCCTTCAGCAGTCCTACACATTACTGCTCAGAGTTGATAACTAAACAAATGTGTGCCGGATATGGTGAAACATGTAACGTTATGACATTAGGAAGCGATTTGGTGTGTTCACCACGTTTACAGGTTCGGTGTCGAGTTTCCCAATACTTGGATGGATTGGCAAAAATGGCGGCTGCAATTGGCAAAATTCCAATGTGCGGCCTGAAAATTAGTGAGCGCTCGGAAAAGGCCCTGATGGACGCCAAGCCAAGAAGCCATGCTGGAACAATCACTCCAAGGGTAACGAATGCAAGTAACACAGGCACGGCCACAACTGGAAGCCCCTTCGGGACTCTGTTGTGAAGGTGGCTTACAGACAGATTGTAGCAATGAAGAATATTACAAGATAACCATATGGAGCAGGGAAGCAAATACAGATTAAAACTTCAGCCACTCTACATCTATTACCCATCGGAACCGGTGTACCTCTAACCTGGAGACCCCTGTCCTCCTGCTCGGTTTTAACCCTTTCCAGAGTGGCCAACAATGCACTCCATAGAATACATGAGCCAAGACAGAAGGCCGTGTTGTGATGGAGTTTTGTTCATTTAACTTGTAATGTGGATCAGCTTTGCTATAAGCCAGCGTCTCCCCTTGGGTTTGGGCGCTTGTAATGTTCGCAGTGCGCAGAAGACTGGTACAGCTTTGGTGCAGTTAATAACACGAAGACGTCGAAAGGAAAGAAATCGCAATAAATATTGCATCAGATTTTATCCGTCACAAATGTTTCCAATGGAAATATCCACACAAGCAACTAAGGGGTTAAACGTGCATTACTTTTTAGGGGGAAATAAAATAAACCACCACCTGAAAATGAAGACGTTGCACTGTATAATGATATTTGGTATCTCCGACATCAGCAGACGCAGAATAGGTACAATTTGAGCAGCGTTCCCATTTCGGGGGGTGCTTGCATGTTTGCACTATTTTATCACAGGAACGCTCACCCCGGTGGTGTTTAGAGATGGGTAACAGTGGGGTGTCATTTTCTGGGATTGTCCCTTCCTGTCACGTAAAAACTTAGGGATAACGGAATTGTGCAATGATAAACACACTGCAATACAAAGCAGTGGCGAGTATGTGCAGGGTCCCTAAGAAGTAATGCACCTTTTATAGTGTGGTGTAGTGCGATACAACAGGCCATATTCACTCAGCGGTACGGTTCCATAAGACACCTAGTGGCGGACGACCCGTTCTGATACCTTGTCCCGAGTAACAAACCATGAGCATTCAAACAAAGCCTCTTCCACTGCCGGGCGGTGTGTTATGGAACCGTAAGTGGTAAATACTGTATTGGCCCGAATGTGTCGCCGTGAAAGGCTCAGAATTCACACAACGCGGTCACGGACCTGGATATAGTGGAAGACAAGCGTGTTAATGTCATGGAACCACAATACATCCGTTTACATCTCACTGAGACGCCAGGAAGAGTTCTACGTACGTAATCTGTGTGGGGTTCTGACCAGCATCGAGCAGAGTAATGGTAATAACGTATAATTAGAGCCTTCGTGGGGAGAGAAACACGGGGTGGATGATCTTCAATTTTTCTGAGGTTTTATGGGTTTGAATGTACTGTAAGGTGTCCACCCCAGCTACGTTTTACCTGCTCACCCCTCGTGCAATCTCTCACAGATCTCTCTAGTGTGCAAGGATGTTACCTTGGTCTCTTAAAGCTGCTGCCTTGCCCTGAATGATAAACCATTGGCAGTTAAGCACTTTGTAAGAGAGACAGACTGTATCTGGTGGTTTTACCAACATACAAAAAATAACCGCGACATTAAAACGAGGGAAGAATCGGCTCCTGGAAAGATCTGTGAAGTTCCCGGAAACACTAGTTTCTACGGTTACTTTGAGAAACCAGTGTTTGTTAGTACGGTTTTGTAATTGCACCAACACACATCCGCTGTTTGGCAATGTCTTAAAATTTGTATTATAATCCTCATGTTATTCTAGTCTCTAGGACTTATATAAATGCATCATTTTAAGGCGGATCTTTGGCAGAGAGTTCTGGTGGCACTTTAAGGCGCTTGTGGGTCCAAGCCCCCGGTTGCATTTTTGGGGGGACCTTTTTGCTTTACTTCACAGTACCCTGTATTATGAATGTTGGCGTATTATGATCTGGTACCTATTAAAACACAAAGATGATGTTATATAAATGACCAGTAGTAGGAAACCCCCTCCCCCCCCCCCCCCCCGGAGTAGCACAAGAGCGCTGCACTTTTATGGACATGGGCGATTTGGAAAACCAGGCCTGGATTCAAACCTCGGGGGGGGGGGGGGGGGGGAGAAACAAGGCTGCCTGCAAAGAGCAAGGGCAGCAGGAAGAGAACCTCAGGGCAGACATCTAGCTAGGGCAATAGTAACAAAATGTGCTACATGTAAACCTATGAGAAGATTGGTCTTCTACTATATACATGGTCACAATCTAGACATGCTTCCCAATCTGCAATCACACCGCAAACAGCAACCCGCAGAATACAGTCACATTCAAACCAGTTGGTTGTGTATGCTAGGCCCTGTTTTATTAGTTGAATAATACTAAAATCCCCGTAACAGATACATACAGCTGTTACTTCCACACTCTTAAGGATACAAGATGTACATTTATATACAATACATGGTCATAGAAGGCACGTGGATTGTCCATTAGCTACAATACTGAATAATGTTCCCATGGCTCAGCATGCTGTACAGTTGGACTTCAATGGCGCAACCCAACAGTTGAATACAAAAGCAATAGCATTGTTGTAGCCAGCTAAGGAGCAGCTACAAAGTGACATTCAATATACTGTTTGCCCATTAAAGCTTTTATCAGAGGTCGCAGACTTGGGCCGCAGTAGCTTACATCTGCAGGGAAACGCCACGGCCACACGTAATCATGTCTCGTTCCCAGCACGTACAATAATACCGTTGATGTCAGCACAAAATACCTGGTGTATATAAATTGGTTTTGATAAAGCAGCTCTCTGGATAAGCGAAACGCATGGACAATGTACATCTACTTCTGCAAACGATCAGCCAGCCGCCACCCCCCCTGCCCCCCAAACCCATTACTGGTGGTGTCCAAGTCAAACCGGGGGTTGCAGAAAAATCAGGTTGGACATCAGCACACAAGCAAATCCAATGAAGGCAAATCCAACCTGTGACGCCCAAGTGAGGAAAGCTTTGGTTTGGTTCCTATTACAAACGTAAGAGACACACATGGCCCATCCTGATAAACTAGCCCTACAGAGAGAAGATTGCAAACGCTCTGCCGTCAGAGCACGATGGGAATGCCAGTGATGAGCAGAGAGAGATGTATGTGGCGTGATGGCTTCCTCTCATAGCTGGAAGTCCTTAAAGGCCCCGCTGTCCATCTATGTGTAGAGCAGGGATGTGCCACAAATAGTTGAGCTTTTCAGGATATTCCTGCTTCAGCACAGGTGGCTCAATCAGTGGCTCAGTTGAAGACTGCACCACCTGTGCTGAAGCAGGGATATCCTGAAAACCTGACATGTTGGTGGCCCAGAGTTGCCAACCACTGATCTAGAGACAGAGGGTGACCTTGCACCCCCCCTGCCTTCTTATTTTGGGACAACTGCCTTAATCAAATCCACTGGCTACTACACTTCGGAGAGGACATGCCCAGCAGGTTAATGGCAGTTTCTCAGCACGGGCACCAACCTCTTTATAACCTCCTCCCTGCGCGGTGGGAGCTGTGCAATAGCTTGCTGGTCACTGGCAGGAATAGTGTTACAAGACCTTGTGGTCAGATTGATACACGAGAAGGTCAGCATTGCTTCCCCGTCTCTATTCCATTCTCCTGATCACCGTAGCTGTTTAACCTGTAAATGTTAAGACGTCCGAGTGTGGACCTGTAAATACAAAAGCTAGCTCCCGGTAACTTTTTAGAAGCTTCTACAGGCAATTCAGGTAAAGGCAAAAAAAAACAGATGCAAGAACGCCTGAGAGGGAGCGGAGAAGGGAATCAAGAGGCATACAGCATTTAAGGATATACGTACATACAGAGGAGATCACACCTGATGAATTAGCCAGCAGGCGAGGCGATACCAACTCACCAACATCTCTGCGAGACCACTCTGCCCCAAAATGCAAGTTATGGTACCTTCCCCCGGGGGGGGCTCAAACGTCCCACCCGTGGGTGCTCATTTGTAAGTCCAAACCCAAAACCTGAATATCCACAGTCCAACTCCTATGTGATGTTTTAGAGACTGAAAATGGCCTGGGGGGGGGGGAGGGGTGGTGTTTGGGTACCAGGTTGCATCTTCCACGCCCCACTCTGTGTCCCCCAGGTTAGCCCCGGGGGAAGGGGCGGGGGGGGGGGGGTCACCAGCCTGTCTTTACTGCTTGTCCTTCTTGCTCTCCAGTGGTACCTGCAGCAGCGTCGGCGCCTGCTCCATGATCCGGACCAGAAGTTGGTCGATGTAATCCTCCAGCGCCTGCACTTGCTTGGCCTTCTTGCCCAGCTCGGCCTCGCGCTGAAGCAGCATGTGGATCAGCTCGTCGTGCGTCAGGTGGTAATACTTGGCCGCCAGGTCTGGAGCAGAGGGATCCTGCGGGGAAAACCAAGGGTGAGACTCAGCATTGACCTGTACCCGTCCGTCACTTGATAAAGTCCTCTAGGAAGGATGAAACGTGGTGGTTTTTGTGCCGATTAAATGTCTTTAGAAAAATCCGAAGTTGCCCTGGATCGTTCCTCTTTTATCCGAATACTGGATTTTTTTTTTAGGTAGATATCCCTGATTCAGGAGCTCCGCTCTTTGCAAGTATTTTTTGACTTTATTCTATGTGGTGTGCAGCTTCTCTTATATGCCAAGTACATTCAAAGCCATCAAAATACTAAATCATATATTAACAAAAAAAAAAAAAAAAAATTTAAAATTGATATTTTTTTTTACAGCTTTACAAGATTTTCGTTAGATTTCCCCTCTTATGCTGGTGCCTCTTTACACCTCCTTCTCAGAAGAGTAGAACAGACTTTTTTTTTTAAATCACAGAAGAAAAAAAAAAAGTCTTGTGCCAACAAGAAAAATACAGGAACGCTGGCAATGAATAAAAGTATTTGATTTATTTTTTAAATCACCTCGCTGGCTAATTTGACATCATTTAGTGAAATTGAGAATAAAGGAATATCCCAACGCTGCTAGAATGTGCTTTTAATGATCTCGCTTGTACTTGTAAATCGGCTTCACGTTTGCAATGGTTTTTGTTTATTACAATTTAGTACAAAATGTCGTCAGAGGTCATTTCGTTTGTTAATGAAACGTTGTGTGACCCCATTCTGCGCCCACGCCGCGCAGCGACACGACACCTAGCCGGGGTTAAACTTCTAAGGCGTGAGAGCAAATTGGGTTCTGTTAACCATTTCATCTGGGATTTGTCACCGTGGCCCCAGCTCCTCACGACGTAAACCAGAGCTTATTAAAAAGGTGTCACGCGCTGCGGATTCTGGTCACGCGGGGACCGTTCCCCTGCAGAGATCATCAAAGGGCATTCTGCGGAGGGGGGATAATTTGAAGGTACGAATTCGGCGGGGACCCAGGGAGTGTGTATACACGTCACGGATGGAAGCGTGTGACACTCTGAAAGTCACCAGGGAGAAATCACTCCTCTGGACTCTGTCTTCTTAACCTCTTCGCTGCCATTGCAAGGCAACCAAGAACCAGCTTACCAACCCACAGAGCTATTTCGTGACCGTATACACAGCGCTGTCCTACAAGGGATATTGCAGGCGCAAGGAGTCCCTGCTCCACACAGCTTGCAATCTAATTTTTCTAAACACAATCCCAGCAAGCTCTAACACCAGAACCTTTAATAAATAATATATAATTTTTTTTTTTCCGTGTGTGTATGTGTGTGTCAAAAGGCGTGCTATTGAGCATGGCCAAATGTATACAACAAAAGATAAAAATACCCTATGCTACATCCAAATGTGACAAAATGCATAGTTAAATACTTCAATATTGGTATTCTCGTGAGAAAGGTCATTTAGTTAAACCCTTTGGCCAAAGCGTTATAAGCCTGCAGCCACGTCACGGCATGACCAGTATATGCAGGTCCTAACACTACCTGTGAAACTTCTCAGTTACCTCTGCTGTGGGGGGAGAATGGCCTCAGTGGACCTGTCCTGCACAGGTACATGGAACAACCTGCTACTTGGGATGAATAGTTCTTTTGAAAGCTCCTTGTACTGTCCCTGAATATATTTGTATATAGTTATCATATCCCCTCTTAGATGCCTCTTTTCTAATGTAAATAAATCTAATTTAGCTTGCCTCTCCTCATAAAGTCAGATTGTCCGTCGACTTTTTTAATTTGGTGGCTCTTCTCTGCACTCTCTCTAGTTACATAATGTCTTTCTATGGACTGGTGCCCAAAACTGTACTCCATATTTAAGGTGTGGTCCTACTCATATTTAAGGTGTTGTCTTACTATTGCTTTATAGAGGGACATCATTACGCTCACTTCCTGTAAAATGTCCTTTACGTCTCTTTCACAATTACTCCAGCATAACAGACACCAGTAATTCTGGTAATTTGGTAGCTCTTCTCTGTACTTTTTCTAGTTCCATAATGTCTTTTTTATGGAGTGGTGCCCAAAATTGTACTCCATATTCAAGGTGCGGTCTTACTAGTGCTTTATAGAGAGAGGCATCTTATTTGCAACCTATCTACAAGCACTCCTAAATCCTTCTCCACCAAGGTTTCTCCAAAATGATCCCCATTTAATTTGTAAGTCGCCTGTTTATTCTTGTTTCCCAAATGCATAACCTTACATTTATCTGTATTAAACCTCATCTGCCATTTACCTGCCCACGTTTCCAGTCTCTCCAAGTCCTTCTGAAGAGAAATTACATCCTGCTCTGATTCTACCCATGTCAGAGGGGGGATGGGGGGTTGGTATGGTGGTATGTGACCAAAACAGGGGGAGGGGAGGTTGTTGCCCATGTCGAGAGGAGGGGGGGGGGGGGCGGAGGAAGAGAAGAGATGTGACCATGTGTTGTTGGGTTTGTTGTCCATGTTGAGGGAGAGAATGTATGTGACCATGTAGGGAGGGGGTGGTATATGACCATGTGGGTGGGGTGGTATGTGACTATGTCGGGGGGGGCATGTGACTGTCGGGTGTATAACCATGTGGGCATCGAGGGAGAGGGGGTGTGACCATGTCAAAGGTTGGGTGGGGGGGTTTTGTGGGAAATGGGACCATGTCAGCAAATCCTTGCCGCTCTAAAGCTACAGACCTTTAAATCAGCGTACAACTTGTTGATATCAGGGACATTGTCGCTACTTTTTCTATGTCTTTCAGCGCCTTTACCTTGAGTCGGTCCAGGTCCGATTTCTTGGGGGCCGGGTGCTGTCCACCGGTCACAGTTTTCAGCATCTCCAGTCCGCTGGTCAGTGCAGTGGTCAGGCCCAGCCTGTTCTTTTTCTCGGGGCCAGAGTCAGGCAGGGCAGCACTTATCGGCTTCACCGGATGGGGGCTGAAGAGAGACAGGAGGAACTCAAATAGTAACCAGTGAATAGTTGATACATATATACATAAATATACAGTGGCGAGAAAAACTTTATGAACCGCAATGATAATTAGGGAAATCCCTTAATTTTCCCATAACCATCTTCAATCAAACTAGTCTTTTCTTAAATATCCAAAAGGGTTTATATTAACCAATTCCATATCGGTTTAAACAAAAGGATGTATGACTTAATTATTCTAAGAGTCGGGGTATGTGAAAAAGTAAGCGGAACCCTTGTTTTATCAGCTAAATTAAAGGGGATAATTAGGATCAGGTGTTTAAATAATTAGGTAGATCTTCAGGTGCGAGTTTGGGAGGCCCCACCCACTATAAAGATCAGAAACTTTGTGCGTTTGGTCTTCACCACACAAGTGTGTGGAAACACTTTAAGCCGCGATCAAAAGAAATCTGAGGACCTCAGAAAAGCAGTTATTGATGCTCATCAGGCTGTAAAGGGTTACAAAGCAATTTCTAAGGATTTGGGACTATACCAATCCACTATCAGACAAAATAGAGACCGTTCAAGACCACAGTCATTCTACCCAGGAGCGGTCGTCCTACCAAAATCTCTCCGAGAACAAACCAGCAAATCACCCACAGAGAACCCCAGAGTAACATCCAAGGATCTGCAGGCCACTCTCGCCTTGGCCAATGTGAGTGTTCATGACTCGACTATCGGAAAAAGACTGAACAAGAATGGTGTTCATGGAAGGATAGCCAGGTGGAAACCCACTGCTTTCTGCCCGTCTGAAGTTCGCCAAAGAGCACATAGATGATCCACAAGACTTCTGGAACAATGTTCCCTGGACAGACAAGTCAAAAGGTAGAACATTTTGGCCTCAACGAGAATCATTAATTTTAGCGAAAACCAAAAAAACTGGGTTAGAAAAGAACCACCTCACCCCAACCGTCGAGCATGGTGGTGGGAATGTCATGTTTGGGGCCGCTTTGTTGCCTCAGGACATGGATGGCTTGACAGGGCCATGAATTCTGCATTGTGTCAGAATATTCTAGAAGAGAATGTTAGGCCATCCGCCTGGGAGCTGACGCGAAAGTGGGTCATGCAGCAAGACAGTGATCCTAAAACATTCAAGCAGATCTACAAAAGAATGGCGGCAGAAGATATTTCGCCTTTTAGAATGGCCTAGTCAAAGTGCGGAGCTAAACCCCATCGAAATGTTGTGTCTGGACCTGAAGCGAGCCGTCCATGCAAGGAAGCCCTCAAATGTCACTGAGCTGAAGCACTTCTGTAAAGAGGAAAGAACCAAAATTCCTCAAACCCGATGTGAGCGACTGAAAAGCAGTTACAGGAAACGCGCAGCTGAAGTTATTGCTGCTCAAGGGGGCGCCACCAGGTACTGAATCTGAAGGGTCCCTTACTTTTTCCCACATTGATAGTGAAGGTTTAATCATTTGTGGATAAATAAATGTTGCAAGTGTACAGTATCATGTGCTTATGTCATTTGTTTGATCAGGTTATCTTTATCTATTATTAGGATTTAGGATTTCCCCATATTTCTCACCTAAAATGTTATTAGATCTTAATCCAAGTGGTTCACAAGCTCTCTCGCCAGTGTGTACACACACACACACACACACACACACACACACACACACACACGTGGCCGTTATGACGTGACAGCCGCGACCCACCCCGCAGACGATCCACCGCTGGAATCCCCGCCACTTCTGATGTAAGTTTTATTACTTTTTAGGGGTTTAATTTAAGGGGTTTTAGCGGTTAGGGTAGGTGGTTAAATGAAGTGTTTTAGGGTAAGGCACGTACCTTAGCAACGAAGCAGCGGGGCGAGTCGTGGCGGAGTGCTGGCGGCCACATGGTGGCAGTGAAATAACCACGGTTATGTTTTGGTATATTGTTACACCACATTCTGTCCTGTACCCAGTCTCCGTCTTATTTTGGCATTGTTATTTTATTTACTTGTGTCCTTTCCTTTTATACGGTCACCGGACTTTACCCGCCAACTGCGTTTTGTTTTTCTCTTGTGCGGTGTGCGCACGTGCGCGAGCGTTTGTTTACCATACGCTGCAGCCCTGATGAAGGCTCCCTGCGGAACTGAAACGTTGGCGAAGGTTTGACTATAACACATCACTTCCCCCCACCCCCCTGTAAAACCTAACAAATGTTTGTGCGCTGTCATTTTGCATAGCGCTTTGTTAGGTCATCTACATATTTATCATGCAACTTGAATTGCACACTGCACTTAAAGAGGTAGATAGTGATTAATGAGTGACTTGTCCCAAACAATGAATGAAGCAAGCAAAGGGTATACTTAAAAACAGTATACCCTTTGCTTGCTTCATTCATTGTAACATCGCCGGAAGAAGAGATCCGTGTATCTCGAAAGCTCGCACAAATAAAAGCATTTCGTTAGCCACAGAACGGTATCATCTATTTATTTTTGATTGTTGAAGCTCGGCTAACACGGTACTGATATGTATGTATGTATGTATGTATACACACAGACACACACACACACATACCCACACTTATTCTAACGCAGAAACGTACTATTTATAATGCTTTACATAATCCTTCTTAAACCTCTCCTCAGGGTCCTGAGCCTGACCAGGTTTTGGGGGCAACCAGAGGTTTATTTATATTAAAACAATTCAGTACATTCACCCGTGTCAAAATGCGTTGGTGACTCAAAAATCCCGGTGCGTTTGATGGTCCCGAAGGAGCGATTTCCTTCCCTGCTTCTACGTATGCAGTGCAAAAGTCTAATGGTCAGGTTGGTCTTGAGGAAGATTAGTTGCAGGTTGTGATTGATTTAATCTAAAGAGGAGACTAGTGAGGACTTGAAAGCTTGTGTGTACAGTAGTCTCTAGGTTGTGATACTAAGGCTCCAACCGGCAACTAACGTACTGTAGCAGCCTTATCTAGGGAAGACACTGAGGGTGATGGAAGCAGCCACACGCCAGGCTTTTGCATTACCTACACTGATGGTGTGGAACTAAAAAAAAGCTCAGGGTCAGCTTGGCCATACTAATGTTTCTAAATAGTGGAGGAGAGGAGAGAGAGAGAAAGAGAGAGAGAGAGAAAGAGAGAAAGAGAGAGAGAGAGAGAGAGAGAGAGAGAGAAAAGGAAGCGAAAAGGGAAGGGGCAGGTGAGAAAATTGGTGGGTAGGGGGGGGGGAAATAAAATGAGGGAACACAATTGATCTGAATTTCTGTCATGTGATGCAGTATGGTTTTGTTTAAGTCACAGCTCATTGTAAGCCGTGATACCTTTAACGGACCAAGAAGAAAGCGCTTTATATCCGCCGTAGTGTTTCGAAGCCTCACACAAGTGAACGATCTGCACACATCAGAACATGCATCCAGAACGCCATTATTCAGTGGTCGAAAGATTCCACAATTTACGATGACTGAAGTGACGGCAGCTCCAAGCTGCTTTACAGAAGCCATCGAAGGGGCAATGAATGCCACGTGGTTCTATTACTGGAAAACATGGCAATGTAAGCTGCGTGAGGGCAGCGTGCCACTCACCGCCGGAGCCTCCATACTTAGCCCCCACAATGCATTGCGCTTAAAGTCATATCGAGGCTCGGGCGGTGAATGACAGGCATGGTGCCCTATCACAGCATGCAGTTCAGCGCCTTTAACCCACGCAGATCCCGAGGAAAGGAGGCTGCATCTTTCACGTCGGGCTGGTTGGTGGTGTCCTTTGTTCCTCACTGACAGAGGTAAGGTCGTGGATCTTCACTATTTTGACGGTAAAGGGCCCGAGGAAGGGAGGGGCCCGAGGAAGGGAGGGGCCCGAGCAAGGGAGGGCCCATGGGGGCCCGAGGAAGCGAGAGGCCCGAGGAAAGGCCCGTGTGGGCACGACGAAGGGAGGGGCCATGGGGGCCCGAGCAAGGGAGGGCCCATGGGGGCCCGAGGAAGCGAGAGACCCGAGGGAAGGCCCATGGGGGCACGACGAAGGGAGGGGCACGACGGAGGGCTCTGTGCGGGGTCTGGGTTGGCACTTGGCTTTACTGTAGCTAGCGCCGATTTCTGAAATCGGGTGTGAGATTGTAGCACATTGTGTAAGGGGCAGGATTGGCATCGCCAGCGCTTATTTAAAAACCAGCGGCAGCGAAGACGCAACATTAAGGGCCTCCCTCTATAGGCGCAAAAACAGACATTTTCAGCCAAAAATCACTACACGATAATGGGGATTTTCAGCCCAAAACATCCGGATTAAGAGTACATACACAATTATTAACCCCACCCCATCAAGTCTATGCAGCCTAGAAGCACAGAGCGCGCCCCCTCCCCACCGAGCGCGCCCCCTCCGCACAAAGCGCTCCTCCCCCGCGTCAGCACAGCTAAAATATTTTAGTTTCTTTGGAAATCAAGACATTTTCTTTTCCAGCGGGATTGAGGGGGTGCAGGTCAGCCATTAGTTTCCCATACCTCTAGCTGATACTGTTCCTATGAAAGGACTTCTCGTGAGATGGGGGGGCGGCCCTTATTTGCTACCTGAAAGGTCTTAAATTCTGAAAATCACCAAAAGCTGTAGTGGGGTAAATATTGCTGAGCGCTTTCTTTTTGGGTGCTAAAACTTGAGGTTAAAATCGCTTTTTTTGTGCTAGTGCAGAACTTGGGAGTCCAACAGTCTAGGAGACCAGGAGCATCACAGGGGGACTCGGAGGGGACCGGGAGCATCACAGGGGGACTCTCGGAGGGGACCAGGAGCATCACAGGGGGACTCTCGGAGGGGACCAGGAGCATCACACGGGGACTCGGAGGGGACCGGGAGCATCACAGGGGGACTCGGGGGGGGGACCAGGAGCATCACAGGGGGACTCGGAGGGGACCGGGAGCATCACACGGGGACTCGGAGGGGACCGGGAGCATCACACGGGGACTCGGAGGGGACCGGGAGCATCACACGGGGACTCAGAGGGAACCGGGAGCATCACAGGGGGACTCGGGGGGGGGGGACGGGGGGGACCAGGAGCATCACAGGGGGACTCGGAGGGGACCAGGAGCATCACACGGGGACTCTGAGGGGACCGGGAGCATCACACGGGGACTCAGGGGGGGGGGGGGAGCATCACAGGGGGACTCGGGGGGGGGGGTGACCGGGAGCATCACACGGGGACTCGGAGGGGACCAGGAGCATCACAGGGGGACTCGGAGGGGACCGGGAGCATCACACGGGGACTCGGGGGGGACCGGGAGCATCACACGGGGACTCGGGGGGGACCGGGAGCATTACAAGGGGACCGGGAGCATTACAGGGGGAGGGCAGCGAGTTACAAACAGACAAACAGAGAAGGGGGTCTGGTAACCACCGTCCTAATTATATTAAAACGTTCAGCTTCATTATTAACACAAGATGTACAGTCCCTGTCAGCAAGATGCAATAAAGTAGAAGTCCTCACGTATATAGCAGGTCCCCAACACTGGCTCCATGTCATTTCTTTCAATATGTGACATATTCTTGTGTCAATCCCAAGTAGTTTGGAATTCCTTATTTATATTTAAACTGCAATAGAGCTCGAAATAAAGTAATTTGGCAGAAGAACATGCAGTCAGTATTGTAGCCTCTATAATAATAATAATAATAAATATCAGTCACTGTAGAGAATTAATTGCTGATCCCTAAAACTTGATTGTTTATGAAGTTGGGTTTCCGATTCCCTGTTTTTCCCTTCAATAATCTCTTCTGGGAGACTGTTCCCTGCTTCCACTACTATTTAAGGGCATATTTCTCATCTCCTGAGCCTCTCACCCTTTAGCTTCTAAGTATGACTTCACCATTGTGTTCTCTGAAAAACACCCCACCGGCCTTTAAAGTAGCCACACCTTCCACCCACACACTACTAAGAGGACGTACTGGCCATGTGTTTCCGTGTTACCCCGGAGAGGAATCTATGGTTATTTACATCCGGGAAGGATTCCTTGGCCAGCTGAGACATAAAACTGGCCACAGAGCACATCATTACTGACTAGCCTACCAGGATCAGGAAGACATGGCCATTATAGGTCCCCTTCATCTTACTGACTGGGGACGGAGCCCAATATTCCATCATGGAACTCCCCCAGTGCATGGTCTCAGGAACTGGGAGGCCCTATAAACACACAAGCCAGGTTCCCCATCAGGAGCCTAGGCAACGACTGGACAAAATCAGCCCAATCATCGGCCGGTCTGTACAATATTTTGTATCATGACATTTTACAGTAAGTGAATGGATATTTAGACTAAATTATTTGTAATATTCTGATTGGGGACATTGCGCTCAGTATAAGCCACTACTAGAGAGGAGGATCTAAACGCACTGATCCACATTGTGATTGTGGCCCCGCTGTCAGCAAGAGTATTGATCCACAGTCTGCCAGATCTAAACTACACCCCATCTTTCACCCTCACCCATCATTCACACAGCGCTCACCTGGTTTTCAGTGGCATAAAGGGATTCTCAGCTGGCTGTGTCTCCTGGGGCAGAACCGAAAGGGCAGAGGCTTTCACACCAATGGTAACAGGAGAGTGGCAGCAGGAGAGAACTGCCGTGGGGGTATTTGTTGTGTTGGTGACCCCAGAGGTCGTGGGAGACATAATTGGAGAGGGGAAGTTGGACAATGTATGGCTCGATGCAGCTATGAAGGAGGGAGTAGAAAAGGCCAACGGTTGGCCGCCATGCAGAAAAGGGGTTTTCACTTCGGAAGGGAGGGTGGTGGGTGGGAGGGGTGTAGGTGCTGCTTGTGCGTGGAGGTCTTTGAAGCTCACACCTTCCATGAACGAAACCTCAGAAGATGGGTTACTCAGCGAGCCTTCGATGAAAGGATTTTTGGGATTCAGAAACGGAGATTTGTCTGTTGGTGTAAAGGGATTGCCAGGTAAAGGGACACACTCTGCGCCACTAGCCTCAGTCTGTGACCTCCAGAAGTCTTCATTTTTAAAGTCCACCATTACATCTGCTGACCAGGTAGACTGCAGACTCATAGAAAGGCCAGATTCGTCTTCTAGGGAATTTACACATGATTGTAATTGAATGTCCACCAAATCATTCTGAGGCTGTTTGGCAAGGTCTTCCACCTGGAATTGTATACCTGGGCTTTCCCCTTTGTTTGGCACAGTTCTACATTTCACATTGTCCTGCATTAAAACTGGTCTACATTCTGCAAACACATTCTCACATTGTGCCACTGGCCCATCTTGCTTGGCTAGAGGTGGGTCGGTTATGTTGGTTGATAGCTGCTCCTCGAGAGCAGTCCAAAAAGGTGAACTTGTGTGGTCTATGCTTTTAGTGGAATTGGAGGTTTCCGTCTCTACGCCCTTCTCCTTCCCTTTCCAAGCCAGTGGTATGGGCTTTAAGAAGTTAAAATCATCCCTTTCCTGTGCGATGCTCTCCAGACTCGTGAGTGGCTTTGACTGGCCATTGCTAATTGACTCACGGCTCGACCCAAGTTTCAAAGCATCCAATTTGTTGGAGTCTTCGGCACTTGACAGGCCTAAGCCGTCTAGTGAGACTCTTGAAAGGCAAGTCCGGAATTGCTCAGCCACCGTATCATTTACGTCTAACAGGTGTTCCCCATTAGAGGCGCCCAGCTTGGTTAAATCATTATTTCTTTCCCTTAAATGAGTCAAAGGGTCCTCGGTGACGGATTGGGTGTCCTCACTGATGGAAGGTAGCATCGAGGTTACTACTTCAATTACAGGACAACAGGCCACTGGAGAGTCGGTCTCTTTGCTTACCCCGGTGTTTTGCTCGTGTACTTTGTCCTTTGGGCTCTCTGTTTGTTTTGCAGTTCTGTGGCTAATTTCATGGTCTTGATTACGGGTTTGTTTGTAATTATCACCATCCATCTCTTTCCCTTCAGGTGACCACATCAAGCACGGGGGCTTAGGTGGCACCATGGACACAACGTCCCCACTTGCGAACTGTAATCGATCTTCTGGCTGTGTAACCCTTTCAGCCTCTACATCTTTTGCAAATAAGTTGTTGGAAATGTTCTCTACGAAGGCCCCTTCAATCTCTGCGAGGTGCTGAAATTGCTCTACATAATGATCACTGCATTCTACTATCTGATGTGCAGCAGCATCTAATTGAATCACATTAATGGGTTCTCTGCTTTTGTCTGGGACTTCTTTCTGGTGAAGCAATGGGCCACTAGGAACACCTGCTGGCCTAGTCATAGAGTTATCTTTCGAAATCAGTGGTGAGACTGCTGCAATCATGTTGGTTTTATTTGTCGCTTCCGGTATGGGAGATACGGCATCTTCATTTGATTTAGAAACCACTTCTGGAGTTTCTTCAGCAGCAGAAACACCTTGAGACACGTGTCCTAACAGTTTATGACCAGCGCTTCCAGATAAGTTCGCTGTTACCCCTTTGGCTGCAAAATGCTCATCAGTATGCCACAATGCAGATCCTCCATTACTTTCACACCCCACCATCTGTTTGTCAGACGGAGCCCCAGATATATTTCGGTTACGCTGACCGGATGAGGTAAAGTCTTTTGCCGATGTTCTGATTCTTGCCGAATTCACGGGAGGAGTGGGTGTTGTACAGTAGTTGGTTGCAGGGCTTGTGGGAAAGGGAGATGTTTCCTCCTTCATTGTGGATTTAATCTCAGAAGTGTTATCTGGCCAATAGGTCTCTACTACTTGTACATCGAGATTAGTTGGATGTGGCTCACGTAGAGTATCCACAGACGTTTCAGGTGTCCTAGACTCATTCATTTGGACGCATACTCCTTGGATGGAGTGATCAGGGTGTGAGGGAATTCTTTCAGAGACATGCTCATCAAGGAGCTGGTCATTAGTTTCCAACAGTCTTTGGCTATTTGCTTCAGGTTGCAGCCTGCTTGATGCAAAGGCGTCAAATTGTTCCTCCCATTCTGAGGCAATTAAAGGAGCCCTGGAAGATGCTCTTGGCACAAACTGGAATGCATGGTCTTCGACAAACATGTCCCGAAAGGCACTCTCATGCTGGTATGAAACATCTTTCTGGTCTTCTGCAGGCAGAGAGAAGGCCAATGGACTGTGTTCCTCCACAAGAGAAGAGCCCCTTTCAGCAGCTTCTGAGGTAGCAATAGACCCAGAGGGGAAACTAGAGAAAAAGTGAGTAGGTGAAGAAGAATTTAGTAACTGGTCAGAGATGAGATCCTCAAAGAAAGGATTGCTCTGTAGAGAGTTGAGAAAGGGGTTGTTGGCAGACAGGCTCCCGAGGACACCACTACCAAAAGCTATGTTAGGGTTAGTTCTAGGCATGCAAACAGGTTCAGCTACTACAGAGACAACATCGCAGGGAGCAGGGAAGCAGGAGGTGAAGCGGGAGGAAGCAGAGGAGCTGGATTCTACCTGAGGAGACACGTCCAGGCTGTGGAGGGAAGACAAAAAGTCCTCCGAGTTAGTGCCAGACAACAACTTCTATGTTATACACACTAAATCCTCTTGGAAATACAGGAGGAGTACTGAAGGGCAAGTGAGGGTCAAGTTAATATTCAAAAGGGTGATGAGGGAATTTAATGATACATCAATGCAGGTTTACTACATTCATATTGAAACGGTTTTGCACATACTAATAGCATATCGGAAACTGAAATATTTAAATTAATTTTTAAATAAAACATTCTTAACCCTTCCTGGTGACTTTTTGTCTATGAACTGGATTAACGGGACACTCCAAACTACCAGTTATTGTCTACCAATCAGAGAGCAATGCCCCTTGCAGAAGGGACCAATGATGGAAGAGGAAAGCCGTTTGATTAGGACAAACTCTGAAGATGGTTCAGATATAAAATAGCGGTCATTCCACCTCCAGAATAGAGCTTTCAGGTGGCGATACTGCCCGCTCACCATCATTTCTGGTCTTTAAAAAAGGTGCGATACCACACAGCTAGCAAACTCATTTAAAAAACAAACAATTGATCAATTAAAAAAAATCAAAAAATCAGGGGGGGGGGGGGGGGGAGGGGTTTCAGGGGTCAGGGTTTGGGTTACAGAAAGGCTCAAAATCACCCTAAAAAAACATTTTGTACTCTTGTTTCCCAGGACAATGAGTTACTTTAATCTCATCTAAGTAACTCTAAACATATAACCGAAACGTAATGTGCTTCCCCCTTATCTCTTCGGCTAGTGATCACAAAATGATTAATTCACAGAAAACAGAGTAGATTCATTACATTTAAAAAAGGTAATCTGCATCAGCGGTTTATCAATAACGAAAGACCGTGAACCTAAAAGCAGAACCTGCAATAGTCCACAGGACCGCTCAGGGGTGAAAGCAGAAAAGACACGGTGCTGCCCAGCAGATATAGTCTATAAAACAAGGAAATTAAATATTGAAACATTTTTGGATGTCCTGCTTCAGATGACCCTGTGACGACTCATTTTTAAGCTGAGAGCGACAGTATTATAACAGAATATGGAAGTTACGGTCTCTCTGCTGTGTCTGTGAACACGTTTAACTCCATCTTTGAGCAGTGTGGTTTTCTTTTTAACAAACTATTGCTGTGCACTTATCTTATCGCATAGGAAAAGCCGGCCTTGTAGCAATAAACACACAGATACCCAGCAAGCTCTCAGAACCACCCCGCCCCCCCCCCCCAAATTACCACAAAATATATATATGTATATAAGTGTCAAAAGGAGTGCTACTTGGTGTGGCTAATTGTATAAAATAAGAACCAAAGAAGTCCAGAGCAACATCCAATGTGACAAAAATACACAGCGAAATACCTATATATCTCTAGAAAACGGGTCATTTAGTTAACCCTTTGGCCAAAGCGTATAAGCCTGCGAGCCACTTTCAAGGCATGACCATAATATCGCAGGCCATCCCACCCAGGGTTTAAAGGTCGCCCCTCTCCACTGTCCAGGTAAGCAGGTTTTCTTTTCATACAGCTGGTTGCGACAGGTTCAATGCCAGGACCATCCTCCCCCTAATTATAGAGGTAAATAAGGATTTTAATCAGTTAGTGTTAGGACCTGCGATATTATGGTCATGCCTTGAAAGTGGCTCGCAGGCTTATACGCTTTGGCCAAAAGGTTAACTAAATTACCCTTTTTCAAGAGATATATAGTATTTCACTGTGTGTTTTTGTCACATTGGATGTTGCTCTGAACTTTTGTGTCTTGTAGCAATAAGCAATTTTTTAAGTGACACCAAGTCCATAAATGAGACCAAAATGTCCATTTCCTCCCTTCTCCTGCTCAATGGAAGTAACTAGTCGGCATTGTGTTAGGTGACACACATTTGAAATAAAAGCTTTTTAGGCTTAAGGCTCATACATTACCAAACACAATGAGGTCTACGTATTAGGCTTCCAAAATTGGCACTTATGGTTAAAATGTCTCTGCTTTACAATATGCACCAATATGGGCAGGTCTTTTCCAATACTTCAGCCCTGCTTACGTGGGAAAGCAATGTGGAAAAGGTTCTGATGAGCAATAGGAGGTACAGAGGGGTCACTGGACACATGAAGATAACAGGAAACCAACACAGCCTGTTGACTTATTTTAAAATCTAATTTGAGTGTCAATCAACCCCTATGGTGCCAGAGGGACCTACAACCCATTGCTCTACTGGGCTTTGGTAATCCCGCTCAGGTTCGGGCCTGGAAACAACCTCCCTACACTGCCAAGGAGACACACCCAAATGTATCAACTAAAAGCGGAAACTAAGTTCCTTACACCTGATGCTGAAAGGATTAATAACTCACAGTCAACATATCGAGGTAATACAGCCTGCAAAATACATAACCCCAATAAGTCTCGGGGGAATATATCTCAGCAAGAGGGCTAGATGTGCCGTGTCGTGGAATAGCAGAGATTTACAGACCCAGGACGGTCTTTTCTCACGTTATACCCCCGACAACGTTAACAAAGCGGACGGATAATGTGGCTCCATCACCAGCTCTGGTTTTGTACGCAAAGAACGGAGTCATTATCACATCATACCTAATTCTGACATTACCAC
>NC_134483.1:541400257-541427757 GCF_040206685.1 Ascaphus truei
GAGGAGACAGACAGACAGACAGACAGACAGACAGACAGAGAGGAGACAGACAGACAGACAGACAGAGAGGAGACAGACAGAGAGGAGACAGACAGACAGACAGAGAGGAGACAGACAGACAGACAGACAGAGAGGAGACAGACAGACAGACAGAGAGGAGACAGACACACAGAGAGAGAGGAGACAGACAGACAGACAGAGAGGAGACAGACAGAGAGAGAGGAGACAGACAGACAGGCAGAGAGAGAGGAGACAGACAGACAGACAGACAGAGAGGAGACAGACAGACAGACAGAGAGAGAGGAGACAGACAGACAGACAGACAGACAGACAGACAGAGAGGAGACAGACAGACAGAGAGGAGACAGACAGACAGACAGAGAGGAGACAGACAGACAGACAGAGAGGAGACAGACAGACAGACAGAGAGGAGACAGACAGACAGACAGAGAGGAGACAGACAGACAGACAGAGAGGAGACAGACAGACAGAGAGGAGACAGACAGACAGACAGAGAGGAGACAGACAGACAGACAGACAGAGAGGAGACAGACAGACAGACAGAGAGGAGACAGACAGACAGACAGAGAGGAGACAGACAGAGAGAGGAGACAGACAGACAGACAGAGAGAGGAGACAGACAGACAGACAGAGAGAGAGGAGACAGACAGACAGAGAGATAGGAGACAGACAGACAGAGAGAGAGGAGACAGACAGACAGAGAGGAGACAGACAGAGAGAGGAGACAGACAGACAGACAGAGAGAGGAGACAGACAGACAGACAGAGAGATAGGAGACAGACAGACAGAGAGAGGAGACAGACAGACAGAGAGATAGGAGACAGACAGACAGAGAGAGAGGAGACAGACAGACAGAGAGAGAGGAGACAGACAGACAGAGAGAGAGGAGACAGACAGACAGAGAGAGAGGAGACAGACAGACAGAGAGAGAGGAGACAGACAGACAGAGAGAGAGGAGACAGACAGACAGAGAGAGAGGAGACAGACAGACAGAGAGAGAGGAGACAGACAGACACAGAGAGAGGAGACAGACAGACACAGAGAGAGGAGACAGACAGACAGAGAGATAGGAGACAGACAGACAGAGAGAGAGGAGACAGACAGACAGAGAGAGAGGAGACAGACAGACAGAGAGAGAGGAGACAGACAGACAGAGAGAGAGGAGACAGACAGACAGAGAGAGAGGAGACAGACAGACAGAGAGAGAGGAGACAGACAGACAGAGAGAGAGGAGACAGACAGACAGAGAGAGAGGAGACAGACAGACAGAGAGAGAGGAGACAGACAGACACAGAGAGAGGAGACAGACACAGAGAGAGGAGACAGACAGACACAGAGAGAGGAGACAGACAGACACAGAGAGAGGAGACAGACAGACACAGAGAGAGGAGACAGACAGACACAGAGAGAGGAGACAGACAGACACAGAGAGAGGAGACAGACACAGAGAGAGGAGACAGACACAGAGAGAGGAGACAGACACAGAGAGAGGAGACAGACACAGAGAGAGGAGACAGACACAGAGAGAGGAGACAGACACAGAGAGAGGAGACAGACACAGAGAGAGGAGACAGACACAGAGAGAGGAGACAGACACAGAGAGAGGAGACAGACACAGAGAGAGGAGACAGACACAGAGAGAGGAGACAGACACAGAGAGAGGAGACAGACACAGAGAGAGGAGACAGACACAGAGAGAGGAGACAGACACAGAGAGAGGAGACAGACACAGAGAGAGGAGACAGACACAGAGAGAGGAGACAGACACAGAGAGAGGAGACAGACACAGAGAGAGGAGACAGACACAGAGAGAGGAGACAGACACAGAGAGAGGAGACAGACACAGAGAGAGGAGACAGACACAGAGAGAGGAGACAGACACAGAGAGAGGAGACAGACACAGAGAGAGGAGACAGACACAGAGAGAGGAGACAGACACAGAGAGAGGAGACAGACACAGAGAGAGGAGACACACACAGAGAGAGGAGACAGACACAGAGAGAGGAGACAGACACAGAGAGAGGAGACAGACACAGACAGGAGACAGAGACGGTTCCAAAACTACTGGAGAGTTTGACAATGAGATTTGTGATCATAATGAAGAATGAAAAGTGAGTGTTTCCGTTTTTATATACTACTGTATGTGGGACCGCACCTTTAATTAAAACGGTTCAGCTCTGGAGACCCCCAAACACACATCAGAAGAAGCAAAAAGTGCATGCCATTACCCAGAATCCCTGGCTGCAGTGGAAGCACTGTATGCCAAGAGATAATGGGGAAAGGCAGGGTTGAGGAGGCGTCAGACATGTGACACTGCTCACACGTGGGACTTTTCTATGCTGTGCGCTATATTACTTACCAACACGAGCATGCCAAACCGAAACCCAGCCCCCAATCAGCGTCAGAACCGCCGCGTTACACATACGCACGGGGAACATGCATCTGTTACCACTGTGATTCACAGCAAATTTAGAATAGCCCCCAGAGTTACATTCAAACGCCGCTTGTCATTTATTTTCCAACGTTTCGGTTCAAGCAGAGGGGGTGGGGTGAGGGGGGTTATAGGGGGGTGTTTGGATCTGCTGCATTCAGTCCCAAACATTGGGATACAAATGAGGTTTGGTCACTTAACTCAGGAATGTACCACGCTGACCGGGGCTCCCGGAGTGCGAGCGCCCCAGGTACCGTTTTAGTACTCGCTAGTATTTTCTAGAATTATAGCACCATGCTGATTAACCCTTTCGTTGACAATGTGATGCACTGCAAGCCGGTCTGGGAGAGAAAAGGTTACATTACATTTCAGGAGAAGTATTTTCCTACTAGGAAAGGCTGCCGGCTTTTACGTGATCAACATTAAATGAAACGTAATGACATTTCTCTCCAGCACCCCCCGAGGATTATGACGTGTACCCCTCTATCTGAAAATCACACATCTTTCTCAAACTGGTGCTGATCAGATATTAGGTGTGGATTTGGTGCATTATGAAGCCGGTTGTCCATCACAAGAACATATTAGTCTGTTCAGTGTCAGAGCGACCTACATCTCCTTCCCATTACTGCGGACTCTCTGCATGGACCCACCAGTGGTATGATAATCGGGTCTCAGCTTTGTTGCATGACTCGGCCCTGCTTTTCACCGATGCTTGGAGGAACGTTTAACACCACTAGAGGCAGCGGAGAGCTTCGCCAGTTATAACCAGCTCATTCAACAATTCTCCACTGGTGGTAACCACCGGAATATCATGAACTGTGACAAAGAAGTTCATGGGACTGTGTTTTGCACGTCACACCGATACAGAAAGAAAAAACACAGCAATTGGCAAGATTGCCTTACTGACCTTGGTTTCTGAGATGTATCCTTGGTGTCCTTAGGACTAAACCAGCCGCCGGTCTTGCCTCTCTCCTCGGTGCTGGAAGACACCTGCGGTGCTGGTGAAACACCAGTTTGTTCCACGGGACACGCACCCTCGTTCTTGCTGGTTTTGTGGTGAAGGAGGCCGACCTTGGGCTTCTCTTCTTTCAAGGTTCCCTCTAGATTTTTATCCTTGGACACATTCTCCTTAAACACCATGGGTGTGGCAATTTGGACTGGCTTGATCTCCTGCCGGAGTTCTTCATTCTTTGGTTTAAGGGCGGCTGCTTTAGCAGGGACCTTTGCCTCTTCGGGGGTGGAGCTGTTCAACGCCGGTGGTTTCCACTCTTGCTTCTTGTCCGTTTTTTCAGAGCCATGGAGATTCCCTACTACTACTTCGGGAAATGTGACCTCCTCCGTTTTCTTTGCATTGTTTTGAACTGACCAGGATGCGGGTGAAGATTTTTCCAGTGGGCTCGGAGGGGGCTTGGGCAGGGGAACTTCGGTGTAGACATGGCTCCCGTTGATGCACACAGAGGACTTGGAGATGGGGCTGCTCTTTGGTTTCAGGTTCTGGACGCCCTTGGGCTCCGGAAACACTTTCAGCTGGCTGACCTCATCACTGAAGGCTCTTTTGTGAGTCATCCTCGGTGAAGCTTCAGCGTCTTTAACTATGAGACACAAAGCAGAACACCAGAATTAAAACAGTAGCGCTTACCCAAAACAACTTTAAAAGCAGCCCAAGCAGCAGTTCCCCCCCCCCTCACTTTAATATGCACATCAATACAATCACACACTGATAAGTAATTAGCCAAGTTGCCGATCTATCCGTTCTCCTGTGATCGATCGACGAATATTCGGCTTCAGGGGTTCACTAAATGGCTGTGTGCAGCAGAAGAGGATCAAAGATGCAAAGTTCTGTGGGGAAGATCATGTGACCAGGCAGTCACTACATACAATTGGTGCACTGCTAGAGAGAGGGCGGGGCTCAAAAAGGGGTGTGCCAGAGCCTGTTTCAGAAGGGGAAGGGGGTGTGACTTTGTAAATGGTTGCTATAAAAACAAAAAAATGCTTGTTACATTATAAATGTCAGAGTTTTATTTATTTATTTATAAATGCTACAAGTAGTAGCATTTCTCATAGTACAGAACTGATTTATTTAATTTTTTTTTTTTAAAAACACACACACACACACACACACACACACACACACACACACACACACACACACACACACACACACACACACACACACACACACACACACACACACACACACACGCTGGGCCGGCAGCTTTAATGGAGTCCCTGTCTCCGAGAGCCAATAAAGAGAAGGGAGAGAGGTTGGTACTGGGCCAGTGCAACTTTGTGCACATCACACAGTGGCCTCGTAAGGGAGGAGCTATGCAAATTAAAAGCTGCTCACATTTCGGCTTCTGTTACGAAACAACTTTAAAAACTATATACGGAAACTTATCTGTGACAACATTTTGCCTACAGGCTTCGCTTGCCCTGATCTAGACTCCTGGGTGTTAAAACGGCAGTTTATTCATTTTGCACCAAGATGGGCTGAACCATTAACCTTTTATTTGCCGAAGGCCAGCAATGCGGTGTTTGCAGCAGTGATCGGAGACTGCGATGTGCCAGGAGAATCACAATGCAGAGGGATTGGCCACAAATCTTCTATCTCTGCATATTCTGGAACCAGGGTCACGTGTAGGATGTGAATGGGGCCAGATAGCTCAACTCATCCCTCTTGAAAGCACAAGTCCTTATGTATTTCTTGACTTCATTGTGAAAGCAGCAGACATATAAAGTCACTTGTTGATGTTGTGGAGTGGTAAGCGAGTGCTTCTCAATGTGGAGTGCTTTGTAGTTAGAGGAAGGTAAAAACGGAATGGCCTTGCCAGGGGGTAGATAGCATGAGAGGTACTCACTCAGCCTGCTTAGGATGGAAAAAAAAGAAGCGAGTAATCTTTGTCACACAGGAATAGTGACAGGACTGTGCTACCTGTGAACACAGACAGGGGGAGTATGGAAAAGTCCACTTAGCCAGGGGGATTAAAGAGGTTGGCAAGGCAACCAGCTACTGGCAGTGTAAGAAGGGAATGTGTAACAATAATGTATCGATTACACAGGCACTGTCCGTTTTCAGAGCAGGGAAAACATGCAACTGAAATATAAAGGCCTAGCAGGCAGCGCTGCAAAGGGGGTAACAGAAAAGAACCATCCTGTTCCAGGACACTGCAGCCAGCACGAATCGTGGCTTTTCCCCACCTTGCTACATACCAAGTCTTAAATAATGGATTCTGTCCCCAATATCAGCTATAATAACAAATGGGTTAACACCATTCCATGGGAGAGCACCAGGCTGTAATTACATGCAGGAGGATGCAGCTATATACTGTACTTAGCAAGAGGCGCTCCTCTTAACCCCTTGGCGGCCGGAGGCCTGTAATATTGCAAAGTAGTTCAACTTTGTTTTGCCCATGTGCTAAAAACCAACAGGCAATCAAATGGAGCCCCGTGTGTGACCGACGCCCAGAGCACATTACTCAGGCTCCCTGATAATTAGGACTGCTAATACCCTCCTTAAATAGCAAGAGAGACAGCCCTGTCATGGGGAAGGAACGCCGCTGTATAGGATTACTCAGTACTATAGCACACCAGGCCCGACACACCATCAATAAATACTTCAAGAATGGCAAATGCACAGCTAGTTTAAGCCACAGTATGTCCTGAGAGTTGGGTAAATGGAATGAAAGATACTCCACACTACTATACCGTGCAGCCCGTTAATTGGGTCAGCCGCCTTCCTCCACGCCCTAAAATAATGTCAAATTAAGAGTAAAATAATGGATTACCTGCTTCTATTTGTGACGACATTTCCAGCAACGTGTCTCCATGGCAACCTGGCATCAAATGACAACGCGGGGTCGTGTGACGTCACATGACTCTTCCCCCCCGGCGTCATTTGACGCCGGAGCCGAGCAGGGGGGACGGGGGTGCAGACTGAAAACTGGCGCACCCCGGGTGTAAAAATTTTTTTTTGAGCCTGCATGAATAAGACAACAGCCGCAAGTCTTCGTGGAGCGGCAAGCGCCAGCGTCATACCGGCTGCGACGCTGGAGCCCTTCAGCCTGACGTCATTTCCTGTGAGCCCTGTGAGGAGGTAACCAGCGCCAGCCAGCCATAGGAGTTAGCAGCTTCGAAGCAAGGGAGCAAGCCGACTGAGGCAAACACCCCGGGGGACGCTCCCCAGCGCAGCAGCAGCAGCAATAATCCGGCATCTATTTGGCAAGCCGAGTTTCAACTTTCATCCTTCAAAACACCACAGGCTCATTTTGGAGTTTCATTTACAGACTACATCTCTACACCCGGCGTATCGGCACCATTCTTATACTCAGCAGGCGTATCGGCACCATTCCTATACTCAGCAGGCGTATCGGCACCATTCTTATACTCAGCAGGCGTATCGCACCATTCTTACACTCAGCAGGCGTATCGGCACCATTCTTATACTCAGCAGGCGTATCGGCATCATTCTTATACTCAGCAGGCGTATCAGCACCATTCCTATACTCAGCAGGCGTATCGGCACCATTCTTATACTCAGCAGGCGTATCGGCACCATTCCTATACTCAGCAGGCGTATCGGCACCATTCCTATACTCAGCAGGCGTATCGGCACCATTCTTATACTCAGCAGGCGTATCGGCACCATTCTTATACTCAGCAGGCGTATCGGCACCATTCTTATACTCAGCAGGCGTATCGGCACCATTCTTATACTCAGCAGGCGTATCGGCACCATTCCTATACTCAGCAGGCGTATCGGCACCATTCCTATACTCAGCAGGCGTATCGGCACCATTCTTATACTCAGCAGGCGTATCGGCACCATTCTTATACTCAGCAGGCGTATCGGCACCATTCCTATACTCAGCAGGCGTATCGGCACCATTCTTATACTCAGCAGGCGTATCGGCACCATTCTTATACTCAGCAGGCGTATCGGCACCATTCTTATACTCAGCAGGCGTATCGGCACCATTCTTATACTCAGCAGGCGTATCGGCACCATTCTTACACTCAGCAGGCGTATCGGCACCATTCTTACACTCAGCAGGCGTATCGGCACCATTCTTATACTCAGCAGGCGTATCGGCACCATTCTTATACTCAGCAGGCGTATCGGCACCATTCTTATACTCAGCAGGCGTATCGGCACCATTCTTATACTCAGCAGGCAAAACTTTTCCTTTTTGATTGCAGTCTATCTATTGTCATTTTGCATTGCAGTCTATTTATTTTTGTTTTGTATTTTTGCATCGTGTGCTTTTATATCTTTCACCCCAACTATAAACAGCTACTTTTTGCCAAACTTTTGCGCCTTTTCTCCCCTTTTTCTTTTGATGCTAATCTCTTAGCATACAGTGCTTCCACTGCTGCCAGGGATTCTGGGTAATGACATGCAAATGAGCACACCGTCTCACCATGGTATGAAACTGAACGAATGACTTTGGCTTATTTTATAGGGTAAACCTAGCTGACGGAGGCCTGTAAAACCAGATGACTTCCCCCGGGCATTTACTGCTAAATTTGGGTTTGGTAGAGATTCCAAATGAGACATTTTAACCAAATTTCCTGATTCCCTGTTCACTGCGCTCTGTACTTCCAGGTAGAGCAAGAAAAATAAGTGACCCCCTCCCCCCATCTCTGTCTGCAGGTAGCTGTGATCAGTTTAAGAGATGCTGTGGAAGCAGACTCAATATGCACAGTGTGTGCGGCGCTGTACAGCCTGGAGCCTCCAGGGAGAGAACCTAGCAGAAGTTTAAGCGAACGCCACGCCGGAAAGATCTGGGGTACGGGGCTAAAAACCTGTATTGTAGTGGGAATGGACCGATTATTGAAGTCTATGAGATGCTGAAGCTACAAAAAAAAAATCAGTAAGAGTCCAAATTAGACCGCCTTCCAGAAAATGAGAGCGACGTTGAAGCGAGAGTTGATGTCCGTGGCTGGAATGTCACCTACCTGCAACAGTTCAGCACGGAAGGCTCATTGTCCACCGTGGGGGCAGGTGCAGGAAAGCCTGCGGCTGCAAGTGGTCAATCGCTGTTCTGCTTCCTGAAGTCCCGTCCCACAATGCCTTGCACTACGCACGGCTTTCATGGGGTTCCGCTTCGGTAAGCAGAGCAGCGATTGACATCTCTGCTGCTGCTGTTATGCAATAGCTGCAGTCCACGCTCCCCTCCCAATTTTCTACCCAGGCGAGTGGATTTTCCAGCCCTGTTGATGCTAATATAACTAGCGGCCCTTACCCGCCCTGCATACCACAGCTTAAAGTCTACATTACGGCTCTTCAACCTGAAAACCCTGGGCCAAATCTGGATACTGAAGGGTTGAGTGGTCATCTGACCATCTGCCTCTGCTAATTTCAGGACAGGTGCCCAAGCGATACAACATGGATTTTATTTACTTTTAACACTAAATTCCACTTTTCCCCCCCATGATAAAAAAAAAAACCAAAATAAAGTTTTTGTAACATGTTCACACCGTTATTGAAGTAAACCGTTTTGAAGCCTTGTTAAACACATCTATACTATACAACTCTCTACTGGCCCTCAAAGTATTTCCGTTCTGGCCCCTTGGAAATAAACTAGTTGAGTTGCCCTAGTCTACACAATGACTCTGTGCACATGGCAAGGCTCTCCATACCCCGTGACACTTACCGGAGGGGTCGGCAGAGAGGCTGCTGTTCCTGGATGCGGGTTTCTTGCCGGTATCTGTCAGCACGATGGTGATCCCAGAGCTGCTGGTGGGCATGGTGCCGCTGATAGAGGAGGTGGTGCTGTCGGACCCCAGGGAGGTGTTGGACTTGGTGAGGGAGCTCTTGCGCAGGCGCCCCATCAGGAAGGCGGCCGCCTTGGACTTCGGCTTCCTCTCGTCGTCGTCGCTGTCCAACCTGCCCACGCTGCTTGGGACAATGGCCGAAGACGACTCCATGTTGAAGACCTTCTTGCCTTTCATCTTCTCCTTCAGCTTGCCGAAGGGCGTCTTGGGCTTGTCCTTGATGGAGAGGTCGAACATGCTGGCCGTCAGGTTGTTGCGGGTGAACTGGATGGAGACTTGGATCTCCCCTCTCTCCTTCTCTTTCTTGCCGGGCTTTGAGCGAAGTTTGTACCACCTACAGATCAGGGGAGGGAGGAGCAGCAGGTTACAGCTAGGAAGAAGAGACCTGTACAATATGTGTCATCTATGAAGCGCTCACGTGTTGGTCAGTCTCTCCTAGGACCAACGTGAATTAAGGGCAGTGATGTGAGGGGGAGACCTGGGAGGTTTCAAAAAGCTCTGTACATTATGTTATCTATGAACAGTGGTTGAATGGACTTAGAATTAGTGGTACTGTCACTCAAACAATTCTACATTTATTCAACATCAGGGGCACCAACCCCAATCCTCAAGGGCCACCAACAGGTCAGGTTTTCAGGATATCCCTGCTTCAGCACAGGTGACTCGAATCAGAATGACAGCTACTGATTGAAGCGGAGATATCCCCAAATACCTGTCCTGTTGGTGGCCCTTGAGACCTGGAGTTGACCGCCCCTGGTTAGATTGCTTTTATATTTTCATCTCCTGCGTTTCGGCGATATGACCCTTTGTTAGCCCTCCAATCTCCAGGCAAGTTTTCTTTCTCTTTTGTTCTTTGAAAAGGTAATTCGCTCGTTGTAAGTGCTTTACACGGGCTGCAAAGCAGGAACGTTGCTAGTTTAACCCTTTCACTGCAAGAGAAACCTGCCACATAAGGGTTACGAGTGACAGAATCCGAGGAATCCGACTACACCGAATTTAAAATTTGTTGGACCCAAAATCGTCACCTCACTAAAATATACCCACAAGAGTAACAGAACCGCAAGCTCGAGGGGAGACCTGGAAAGCCAGCAAACCCCAACAAGGTAACAGGGGCAGAGTGTGGTATGATGAGGAAATGCTGCAGCAATTCCAACGCTGCACTGACCAGTTGTTAGGGAGAAAAAGCGGTAGTTGGGGATATAAAAACGTCCCAGACAAAGCTTCCGTGGGGAACAGGTTTGTTTGGGGCATTTGCGCACCCCAGATGCATCTTTTTCAGTTGTTAGCATGACAACGATCGTTGTGAAGTACTTTACACATACAGATGTAGCAGATGTTATTGCACTTCCTGGCGTGTGTCCGCGTCATCTGTGTGTTGGGGTACAGCGCGGCAGTGGACACAACAACGGCTGCTACATGGGCAGAGAGGGGCCCACTGCCCCCGCATTGGTTTAGAAATGGCTTCCTGTTTGCGCTTTGCAGTAGTCCCGCACGGCGCGCACACGTCCAGCGCGCGCGCACACGTCCAGCGCGCGCGCACACGTCCAGCGCGTGCGCACACGTCCAGCGCGCGCGCACACGTCCAGCGCGCGCACACACGTCCAGCGCGCGCACACGTCCAGCGCGCGCACACGTCCAGCACGCGCACACGTCCAGCACGCACACACGTCCAGCACGCACACACGTCCAGCACGCACACACGTCCAGCACGCACACACGTCCAGCACGCACACACGTCCAGCACGCACACACGTCCAGCACGCACACACGTCCAGCGCAGACAGATAAGGGAAGAAGTTATTGTGCTGGGTAGCAGCCACGCAGGGAGGGTTGGAGACGGGCTTATGGACTTGGTTTCAAAAGCTGCGACATACAGGCACATTTCTGAACGATGAAACACCTCAATGTAACATGGAGCTATATTAGACTGGCATTCCCATATGAAATAAGGAAGGTCAGATGTGCTTTAATGCAGAATGTGCATCCCGTTTATAATAATACAGGCATACCCCGCTTTAACGTACGCAATGGGACCGGAGCATGTATGTAAAGCGAAAATGTACTTAAAGTAAAGCACTACCTTTTCCCCACTTATCGATGCATGTACTGTACTGCAATCGTCATATACGTGCATAACTGATGTAAATAACGCATGTGTAACAGGCTCTATAGTCTCCCCGCTTGCGCACAGCTTTGGTACAGGTAGGGAGCCGGTATTGCTGTTCAGGACGTGCTGACAGGCGCATGCGCGAGCGGCCATTTTCCTATCGAGCGATATGTACTTACTCGCGAGTGTACTTAAAGTGAGTGTCCTTAAACCGGGGTATGCCTGTATGCCTGTTAGCATTATATGCATTTCCTCATTTTTAACTTTACTTACCTATTTTCTTACTTTATAACTATACATTATTATTGCATACGTTTGAGGACACGGATAAATGTAAAAAAAAAAAAAATATATGAAATGTTTTATTTTAAGCAGTGGGACTGTAACCCCAGAGGTGCCCCAATGTATTATCTCCCTGCCAATGAAAGCATAGTACAGTTTAACGACGAACCAGCCTTTTCAAAACGAATCGACGCTGTAAACCTTTAAAAGCGGTTGCGATCTCTTAAGACGCTCCAGGTTCTAATGCTCAGCGCTGCGGCAGTCGGACCGGTTCTAGCGAGCGAGCGTTTCTTTATAAAGAGTTATTTGGGCTGCGGAGACAGAGGCTAGGAGCACATTCCAGGAAATAGCACTTATCCCAGACAGATACCAGGTCTTTCCAGCACACCCACATTCCAGCAGCAGGGGAAGCGCTGGCTTCCATGCCAGATGATGCAGACCTTTAACTAGACTTATTATGAGCAATTTGTGTATTAATGCTCTGCTATCGTCTCTGAAATTACAGGCTGCACACAGCGGTTGTGAACTATGATGTTACTAAGGCAGGAATGGCCAACCCCAGTGCTCAACAGGTCTGGTTTCAGGATATCCCTGCTTCAGCACAGGTGGCTCAGTCACAGTCTTTGACTGAGCCACCTGTGCTGCTGGGATATCCTGACCCAGACCTGTTGGTGGCCCTGGTGGGCTGAAGTTGGCCGCCCCTGAACTAAGGGGTAAAAAAGTACCACTGCTTTTATTTTACTTTGGGCCTTATTGTGTCTTGTCCAAAGCGGGTCAGGCCCAGACTAAAGTCTCAACCGACTTCAATGCAGATTTGTGGCCGAAATCGGGCGCTTGGTAAAAATACCGAATATGGCTCCTAACCTCTCCCGCTTTACAATCGATAACGGGTTTATTTTAGAAAATGTTCTGTTTGTCTATTACAAATGAGCACAGTACCAAGCTTTTTATTGAGCAACGCCGATGAAATGTTACCGGCACTGAAGCACCCCAGAAACACCCTCCCCTAATGTCTCTCCAAGTTCTCCCCATCACTTAGATTGTAAGCTCTGCGGGACAGGGATTCCTTTTCCCAGCATCTACCTTGTGTGTGTGTGTGAAATGCTTATTCCTATAATGTCACGTGGTTAACTGCAGTACAGCGCCGTGCACATGGATGGCACCTTATAAATAGACACACACAGTCCGATGCAGGGGACGGCGCAGGCAAGGCGGCGACTCACGAGGACGCTGTTGGGCAGCAGGGCTGACAATCGACCTTCCGATTCCCGAAGTTGCGCCCCACAATGCCGTGCAAGCTCCACACGTCGCGGCCAATTCCCCCACCTCGTCCAGGGCGAAAGCATTAGCACACGGAGCGCTAAGGGAGGGGCTGAAACAGCTCCCCCAAAATGTGCCATTTAATAAGCAGTTTAAGGATTCAACGTATCCTGCATAGTGTTAAATGCTGCACTGCCCCCTCCCCCAAGATATTTACCTTTTAATGTGCTGGTAAAGTAAAACTCAGGACGGATTTGAAGGACTGTCCAATCAGAAGCCACAATGCCATGCGCCAATGACATTACGGCTTGCTATTGGACCATGGAAGGGAGGCTTGGATGACGGCCATGCTGACTTACCGAAAGGGACCAGAAATACAGGCGCATCAAAATATAGATACAACGCCGGAACCTGGGAGGTTCCCGAGACAAGAATCGCACCGTTCCAGCTGGTACAGAGGTGGGCAACTCCACTCCTCAAGGGCCACCAACAGGTCAGGGGTTAAGGATATCCCCTGCTTCAGCACAGGTGGTGGAGTCTTCAACGGCACTAAAACCTGGATATCCTGAAAACCTGACCTGTTTGTGGCCCTTGAGGACTGGAGTTACCCAGCCCTGCCTTAGAAACACATGGGGTGGGAGGGAAACGCCATGTTGGCGTACTGACGTAACTGGTAATTCGTGGACAAACGGTCACTCTTTCAGGGAGCCGATCGCGTGACCTGGAAATGCCGTGGGTCCGGTGGCACGGCTGGACCACGGCACTGTGAAGGTTAATGTGCAAGAGGCAACAAAGCAAGTTGTGAAAAGAAAGCAATGGAGACAGAACAAGATGGAGCAGTGGTTTCAGAAGCACCGACATTCAGGTCTGTAACAGAACAAACGTCTTTCGCAGGAACTGCTGCTGCAAGGAACGAGGCCGTCGTGTTACACTTCTTGGAAACGCCCATATTTACGCAGCGAGAGCCTGGCCCAACACACACAGCTCATGTCCTGTAATACCCAGAATACACTTTCAAGATGAAGCCAAGACCAGCGGTGATCAGAAACACCCAGCGCTATACACCGTGCCAGGGTTATACACCGTGCCAGGGTTATACCCAGCGCTCTACACCGTGCCAGGGTTATACACCGCGTGTCTGCCAGCGGCAAAGTGCAACGCATTACTGGTTACTCTGCCAACAAAGAGTTAACAAAACACACAAACCTCCACTAACCAGACCGTGTGTGTGTGTATGTGTGTGTGTGTATGTGTGTGTGTGTATGTGTGTGTGTGTGTATGTGTGTGTGTATGTGTGTGTGTATGTGTGTGTGTATGTGTGTGTGTGTGTGTACAAATTGCATTATTAATCCCGCAGAGCGAAGGATCAAGGAAGGAACTTGAATACACCCACTTCACAGGCCAGTACCCGAATCTCACGTTCCCACTCCCCCCCGCCCCCCTTCCCTTCTGCATAGGAAATTACAACATAGGGTATTTAGAGTTTAACGTGAAAAAAATAAGCCAGCTGATGATTTCTCCATACACTTAGATTGTAAGCTCTTGGGACAGGGCCTTGCGGTTATTTACCTGCTGCTCTCCTCCCCACTGTCTGCACTTCAGTTTCCCTGTATTGTAACTCTGTAAAGCGGTGTACACTGCGGGTACTAAATAAAGGTCAGGTCAGTGTTTCCAGCATTTACACTGTATTAAGGGCTGCGATTGCCCCTGTAATATCCCGGGGCAACGTGCATTCAAAGCCAGATCATTGCAGGGCTAGTCCAAGACTTCTTCAAAATGTATTTCACCTTAACCCCTTCTCTGCCCAAACTGTTTTTTTTGACCGGAATAATTGGCCTTTTTATTGGCGTATCATTGTTAAGGTGCCAGGTCTATGCAGGAACACAAAATGGCGTGCGTGACGAACAGTGCGGGTTTAAAGAAGGGTTAAAGAGCCTGTCCCACTTCGGACCTTTATCTTGATAAAGCACCGAATCGTCGATCCGTCTTTAAACCAGCACTGTACTCACACAGGCCCACTGGGGGGCTGTCTTCCTAATGTGGAAGGCCGGAGCCCCCCCGTGGCAGTACCTGTACGGAGTGCCCGACGCCATGTTTGTTTCATATTATAAACAGGTTATGGAAAGCGGCACAGCAAAGACCGGACATCACGCCACACAGAACTGGTGTTAGACATGGGAAGGCTAAACTGGGTCTAGAAACCCGTTTACAAACCAAAACGGCTACACAAGGCGATGAAGAACGTCCTACAGAAAACCACAGCCCATTAAGTGCACCTCTCTATGGCTCAGTATGAGGAGATGTTGGAGACCTCCCCAAGTAGATAAACTTCAGTCAAGAAGAGTGTGATCGATAATTAGTACAACCACAGAAATGTATTGGGAGAGTGAAAATAATGTAATGGTGACCTGCGACACACACGCACGCGCACACACACACACACACACACACACACACACACACACACACACACACACACACACACACACACACACACACACACACACACACACACACACACACACACACACACACACACACACACACACACACACACACACACACACACACACACACACACACACACACACACACACACACACGATGTAACTCTCCAATACCTTCATGACCATCTGGTATTAATAATAAATAATCTGTACATGATGAACCACTATTTCCCAGAACATGAACTGCCTCTGACCGAGAGAAAGCTTCAGCGAAACCAGCCCCCCCCCCCCCCCCCCCTCCGCGGTGCAGGCCTCAGAGTTTCATTCATTTTGGGCGATTTCTCCCTCATCTGTGGTTTTGGTCTCATTCGAACTTTTAATCCTCAAAAAACAGTGTGCTCGTGTCCTCTAAAAATGAACAAAGAGGGGTAGGGACCAATTTTGTACAGTACAGTACCCATTTACTTACAGACTGACCATCACCTCCCCCCCCCCTCCCTCCCTCTGGTGCTGTGGGGGTCTGTTTGCAGCTCAGCTGCCTCCCCTCCTCACCTCACTCAGAAACAACACCGTCTCCTTCACACAGCTACCCCAAACACACCGATGGTGAAGGGGTTAACCAGGCTTTATAATAAAGGTCAAGCCCACTTGGTTAACCCTGACCCGTATGTTAGGGTCTTAGAGTGTCAGCTCTGGGACCCAGATGTCGAAAAATGTATTACTGCAACTGTATACTGATTTTGCGACATTAAAGAATGATGTGGTTTTTGCCTTTACTGGGGTGCTGGGATCGGGAGATTTCTAGGCTGTAAGTTTCGGGGTGGGTTTGTCGGAGAAAGTCTTTACAGAATGTGGTTATGTAGCGGGGTTCCGGGTTATGGGATACCCCAAGAGTTGTATCCGGAGATTGCGTGATATCTTCGGATACAGCTAAGCGCATTACTCCGCCAACCTCGGACCCTGAAAACGCTCTTACGACTCACCGCCAGGATCCCTGCTGCAGCATCTCCCAGACAAGGTAAACGGGTATGGAGGGGTTAAACTATATCTGTGGCCATACATGGAGTCTATAGTGTAGCAGGGGTTCCCCAGTATAGCAGAGGTACCCACATACATACCCAGGTACAATGAACCTAGTTAGAGGTTCAGGAGCTGGAACAGCTACATTATAAAGCTGAGCAGGTTAGTGTTTTAAAAGTTATTTTCTCATGTGTGCCAGGAATGAGGCTTCTGTATATGAACTGAGGGCTTTCTAAGTCATGGATTCCGGAAAACCCAGCGGGCTATCAAGCTTGGTGCCTCTGAGTCCGTACTTGAAAGCCTCAGGGATGCCAAGGTGTTAGAACAGGAGAGCACTGCAGTTATACTTGAGTACCCATGTCCTGAATTAACACAATGCTACCTGACGACCATCTGCCAAAATCCAGACTCTGTGGAGACTGGAGCAGCACAGGGGGGCTCAGTATGCCAAGAGGCAGAGGGGCCAGGTTAACCCATGCCCCCTTGCTACCTGAGAAAAGGTGCCCTCCCGGTTTTACAATACCAGCAAAATCGGTGATTGGCTGGAAGGAAAATTCCCACTCTCTGATAGGCTGCCCAGGTTAGTGAATGAAAGCCCTAAGAGAGCTTGCAGCCAAATGGGGAGCGCAGATTCCAAGCGCCAAACCAACAGCGGCAAATTCAAAGATGCTCAGAACTGAATAGACGCGAGCCGGCTTCAAAGATTTAAGGGAGAAAAGTTTCTAAGTCCAGATTTTAAGAACGTAGCGGTCGCGGCTGCCATTGCGCCCAAAACAGTTCCAGGACTTTTACGAGTAACTACCGGTCATTGGAAAGTGCTCTAAAAAGGTGATCTTAAGGAATTTTGTTCCAGAAACGGATTTATTCGTTAGCCCCATTCCCAGTAAGTGTGTTTAACTTGAATTGTGTAACTTTGTGTGTTTGTCTTCTACAAGAAATAAATGACCATTTATTTTACCATCTTGTTTTGCTCAATCAATGATCCCGGTTATAAAAAGGTGTTAAGAAACCTGGTCTCCTGTGACACACACCCCTTCTCTCCCTGTACACCACCGTCTCCTTCACACAGCTACCCCAAACACACCACTCCCCCCCCCCTGTACAACGCCATCTCCTTCACACAGCTACCCCAAACACACCCCTTCACCCCCTGTACACCACCGTCTCCTTCACACAGCTACCCCAAACACACCCCTTCTCCCCCTGTACAACGCCATCTCCTTCACACAGCTACCCCAAACACACCCCTTCTCCCCCTGTACAACGCCATCTCCTTCACACAGCTACCCCAAACACACCCCTTCTCCCCCTGTACACCACCGTCTCCTTCACACAGCTATCCCAAACACACCCCTTCTCCCCCTGTACACCACCGTCTCCTTCACACAGCTACCCCAAACACACCACTCCCCCCCACTGTACAACGCCATCTCCTTCACACAGCTACCCCAAACACACCCCTTCTCCCCCTGTACACCACCGTCTCCTTCACACAGCTACACCAAACACACCCCTTCTCCCCCTGTACAACACCGTCTCCTTCACACAGCTACCCCAAACACACCCCTTCTCCCCCTGTAACTAGTGTCCACATACCCTTCCTTATAGAGCGTAAGCTCCTTGGGGAAGCGCCAACCTTCCCTACCGTACCAATGTAGATTAATGTTTGGTATTTTATTGTTTTAGTCCTTCAGCCCTATAGTACTGGGCTACGGGGTGTGTTATCGCATTACAACAAAAAATAATAAGAATACGTCCCAAAACACTAACACATAGATGGGAACACATCTCAGATACCGGGGGAATATGCCAATTTAAAGCACGTAAATATACTTGGCATATTAAATAACATTTGCTAGGTACTAGTTGTGTTCACAGCGCATCTCCCCACGTGTAACATAGGGGAGCGTCGGGGGTGAATTGCGAGTGTGTTTACATGATCAAGGACACAGGAACGTCAGAGAGTTAATATACCGGACATAAAATATTTAAGCAATGTAATAAGAGTCCCTATACCCATGATTACACAGGGCAGTGCAATTAATAAAACAGCTTATTGTGCAGGAATCCTAGCAATGTATCAATTACGTTCAAGTTTATTCTAGTCTCTAAAACCTGACATTAAATACCCCAATTACCAGCAGAACATTGCAGGTACTAATTAGTTATTGCAACGACGGGTCGTAAATTTGTATTTTTCTATTTAACCTCAACAGTGCCCTAATAACGTACAGCGTATGTCATGAAGTACACACCCCAGCGGTCCTTATGACGTGCACTGGACGTCATTTGGTTGTTATTCAGGGGCCGCACGCGATTGGCGTACACGTTTGCTACACTGAAGGGGCAGGGACATTCCCCTTCACATCCGGTCCCAAGAGTGGTTATATGACCAGGAAGTATTGAAGCACGTTTTCTAGGGGTAAAAATCGCGTTCACGATCGGACCGGAAGAAACTCCCGCACAGGTCACTGGAGGCCATTACCGACCATGTGATTCCCAACGCAGAGATCTCAGAATTCCGGTGACACTCGGGTGCTGCTGGACTTCCCGGCAAATCTTTAAGCGGCGGTTAATACAATAAAACCACATGGTAATTCGGCGGCGCGCCTCCCGGCAGCACAGCACCCTCGCCGAGGAATAATTAGTGAAAGGCGTCACCAAGAAGATCGGAGGGGTGACCGGTGTCCAGAAGGACAAAGGGCTGTAGGCAGGTGTGCCAGAACAATTTTTGGGGTGGAGCTTTGATGTACATACATTGCCATCATGTAAAAATGTATAAAGCAGCAATTCTATGTACAGAGGAAACAGATTGGGGGTTTATTGAAATGTTATTTTTAAATAGGTTTTATGATGATTTAAAACAGGTTTCCACACTTCCAGTAGTGAACACAATAATATGGCTATTCTCTTTATCACATGTAACACCTGAAATATACAACTGCTTTCATAAAGTCATGAAAGCATTTAGGAGAATACAAAAAATGAACCTGGGGAAAACGTACATTTATAGTCTCATGGATCAGCATTGTGACCATTTACTGTGCCTTACAATTTAGAATGATAGGTCTTCTGGAACCAGAATCACATGTGGGATGTGAACGACTCCAGTGGTTTAACTCAGGGGGCGCAAACTTTTTTCCCTGGGCCCACCTGCCGGCGGTCCCCTCACTCCCGCGCCCCCCCCCCCAACCCGGAGTCATGACGTCACGTTGCTATAGCAACATGACGTCACATGACCTTGCAGCGTCATTTTCCCGCCGCGTTGCCATGGCGACGCAGGAAGGAAGCCGGGTAAGTTAGGTTTACAGAGGCCCTGCAGCTCCCCCGGCACTTAATTTAAGTGCTTTCGGGAAGCGCGCGGGGCCTCTGTAAACCCTGCGCCCCCCCCGTCGGCAGTCTCGACCCCCCCCTGGGGGTCGCGCCCCCCCCCCCCCCCGTTTGCGCACCGCTGGTTTAACTGATCCCCTTTTGAAAGCACACAAAGTCCTTCTATTTTCTTCAACTTTATTGGGGGAGTCAACAGAAATATAAAAGGTACTTTCAGATGGTGGTATGTAGTGAGAGAGTGCATCTCTAGCTGAAGGTGCCTAGGTTATGGGGGGGGGGACGGTAAAAAAGGATGGCCTTGCAGGGGGTGGAATGGAGGGTAGCATGTACTCACAAAGCCAGCTTGAATGGAAAGGAGCACATTGTCCTGTGACAGACAGGAAAGGTCTAAGGACCAATGTAACTGCCAGAAAGACAGGGGAGCTGGGCTGAACCAACCTTCTAGCTAAGAAGATTGGAAGGTTGCCAGGGCAACCAGCTAGTGCTGTGTAAGAAGGCAAATGTAGCAATAATGTTGCATTTTTACACAGGCAGCTAGCTGCTGGAACAGGAGAAAAACATGCAGCTTAACTAGGGAGAACAGTAATCCTGTGAGCTGCAAAGGGACATAGAAAATGTGCAATCCTGTTCCAGGACAATAGGTTTATTTGCATATATATTTGTACATTATTTATAACACAAGAGTGTATAGTCAGCCCATTATAAGCAATACAATAGCAGCAGCTAAGGCCGAGCTCCTGGTGGCGGTGCGGGCTTCCGTGCGCGCACTCCTGCAGCCCCAGGGATGCGTGCGCTAGCTGCAGGAGATAGGTCGCGGCGATGGCGGTTGTGGCGAACGAGCCACGGCGCTGGCTCGCCCTCATTTGCTGAACCAGCTCACGTGACGCCGACGTTACTGCAGCCCGCAATTTAAATTTTTGTTGTGGCTGCAAAATGTAGCAGCGGCGACGCGCGCAGCACCACGGGCACTCGAGAACTACCTTAGGAAATCAGGTAAGAGTCCCTGAAGTGCGCGCAAACGCAAGGGCCACCTACAGGAGGTTCTCAGGATATCCCTGCTTCAGCACAGGTGGCTCAATCAGTCCCAGCTTCAGCACACGTGGCTCAGTCTTCGATTGAGCCACCTGTGCTGAAGCAGGGATATCCTGAGAACCTCCTGTAGGTGGCCCTTGGGGACTGGAGTTGGCCATCCCTGAGATAACGGATCTGGACTACGTCATACAATGTTACGGCCCCGCCCCCTCACGCGCGGCCCCGCCCCCTCACGTTGTTCAGCGCTGCGGAAAGTTTCCACCATACAAATAAAGACTAACAATACTTTCTAATATATGTCAATAAGTAAAAAACACTTATTCTCCTTAAATACATTGTTTCTACATATAGCTAGTCACAATCGCCTTTTCCCCCAGAAGCATTGTACAGGTTTTTTTTGTTATTTAATGAAAATAAGACAGAAAAATTATATAGTTAAAAACTGAGAAATAATTAGGATGTTAATGAAGATTTAACAAATAATTACACTTATGTCTCTTATCTTATAGGAAGCAGACACATTGCATTTTGTGGATACACAGCACCTCAATCATTCACACGCTCGTGTATATTAGTCTACATATTCTATGGAATAAAAACCCACCCAAAAGACCGTTATTATCCCCCTCAGTACGACCAAATCTAAAAAGGGGCTGGATAAGGAAAAGATAAGGGCAGGATCAACAATCGTACACGCGGGTTAGAACTCCTACAGGTTTCCCTGGGTAAACGGTTAAACAAAAATAACTACAAAACATCTACCTCATCCGATGTGTCTTAAAGCAGGGGGGCGCAAACAGGGGGGCGCAAACAGGGGGGCAAACCCTTCTCTTCTCCCCCACCCCCCGGGTTCCCGCGCTCTTCTCCAAGGCATTTAAATTAAACGCCGGGGGATAGCGAGGCCTCTGCAACGTTGCTTACATTGTCTTTGGCGACGCGTCGCCATTTGACGCCAAAGACAAGGTAAGGAGAGGGGGACGCGCACAGCGGGGATATTTGCGCACCGCTGTTTTAAAGCATGAAATCGGTGAGCCAACCAGTGTCACCCAAAGTGATACCTGCCTTTAAAACAAGGTTTATGGGTAAATGACATGGTGCGAGGAGTAGATACACAGGCCTTTTAGGCGCCTGCATTTTTTCTGTAGGGGACCAGGCGTATGATAAAAATCGCCGGCTTTCCTTTCGCATCATCCGGCAAAAACATAGGGCCCAAAAAATGCAAACCTGTGAACATCACAAAGCAAAAAGGGTCATGGGATGTGGGCACAGACGCGGGCACAGACGTGGGCACTCCAAGTTGCAGTAATATGTGCCCACTAGTGAGGAAGCCCCCCGGCCTGACTGAGTAATGCAGATGCTTCTGATCCGATGCCACTTGGAAGTGCTGCTGCATCAGTACCTTTCATGTCACACCTGTAAGGCACGTGTACAGGTTCCACACGTCACGGCCATCAACCCCCCACCCCCACCCCCATATCTACGCTGTGCAGCCTGCATCTCCGGGGACAGACAATGACACAGGCGGGTCTGCCTGGCACACAGATAAGCGTTACCACACATGCAATGACTAACCACAGGAAGCGCCACTAACGGACGGACACTCAGCCCGACTACTATTTCAGGAGTATACAGTGACTGGGCACTTTACTTGTATTCACCCTTCTTTGTTGTGGGTAATGCAGGACCTGTGCACTTCAGGGGTTCTACTACCTTTAGTCACTGTGCGGCAGAGCAAAAATCGGCTACCATTATTTTACTGGGGCAGTCACAAATATCACCAAACTGAACTAATGACAACGATCTATTTCTATAGGTAAAGAGCAGGTGATTTAATGCATGCGCGTGAATAGGGATAATAGAAAATATATATATATATTATTTTTTATGTATTCTGGACGGTTTGTAAATATTGCACCTCTTGTATATCATTCCGCTGCCATCTTCCCTAGCGGACGGCGTGCCAGGGAGACGCTGTACACACTTTTATTGGCTGCTTATGGTGGAGTAAACTGAATTCAAATAGAAAAAATAAAATAAAAAATATAGGAATTTTTCAACCTTTTAAAAAGGATTCCATTTTTTTTTACACGCACACACGCGCACACGCACGCACGCACACGCGCACACACGAAAAGATGAATTTCTTTATCTTCGCCGCTGTCTGTCGGCTCCCCCCTCCCTGCCTCCCGCCCAAGGCAGCTAACTAAAAATCCGCGCGCACGGCGCTATATAACATGCCTAAGAGGCAAAAATAAATCAGACACAAATAACGTATCGTCTTACGGTATATCCAAACACACATCTTCGGCAAAGGTCAGAAAAATGTCTCTTAGCCGGTGTAAGACGCAGCAGAGACGCAGCAGAGACGCAGCAGGACCTTACCAGGAACAAGAAATCGGACACCATTTTTTTTTAGAAATATTTGACCTTGAAATGTCACAAAGAGCATATTCACGTTCATACCAACAAACCCGTTACTATAAGGAGACAAAAAATAAATAAAAACTTCCCCAGCCAACAAAAACAGATTCTGCCCAGACAGAGACACACACACACACACACACACACACACAACACACACACACACACAACACACACAAAACTTCCCACCGCTCAGCAGCTCCTACTGGATGTTACCAGGAGTCCGACGATGGAAAGGAAATTATTTTTCTTCCTACAGTTTGGCAAAAGACGGCCATTCAGTTTGTTACAAAGCTCCCATCCTCTAATTATATCGCTGTATTTCAATAGGGATAAACTTCATCGCAAACAACCAACTAATCTCTCCACGCACATTAACCCTTCAGGCCAAATACTACCAAAGCAACGCTCTACTTACACCCACTGCTGCTGTACGTCGGCCTGCAACTGGTCAAAGGGAGATTCTGTGCGATAGTGCTGATCGGGACGCTCTCTCAGTGTAATGAAAAACCCCTGCAGAGCGCATCAAGGTAGCGGTGTATTTTAATATAGCGCTCTGCATTTTAAACGCTTTTCTATAAAAAAGGATTGTGTGCATTTAGTCACGAATATACACACACACACACACACACACACACACACACACACACACACACACACACACACACTTTACAGCAATAATAGATGCAACAATATAACAAGGGTGTTATACATAATGCGTAATGGGGAAAAGCGCTTCACACACCAACACTAGCAAAAATTTGTCTGACCCAAAGAGCTTACAATCTAAGCGCTATGGTATAATACAGAACTATATAACTGTGTGTGTGTGTGTATACTGTAACTACCTAGCAAACTTATTCTCATCCATTCAAACACGGGGAGCAACGAGAGAGTTTCTACACCCAATGAAAACCTATTTACCGCGAATTAAAAGTGGCCCTCGTGCCCTCTTATTAGGGACTTGCATGTGGACTGCGATCCCAGTGTGGGCTGCTAGACTCAGTATGGGACCAGGACACACGGAACATGCACATTTCCCAGGGGAATAAATAATTACTTGGACAGGACACTTTAATCCCTCCGACGCCAGAACGCAACGCCTCACTGTCCCCATTGGCAGCCAAGGAGTTAATAAGACCATGCTCCTTCGCTATGGGCCAGTTCCCCATATTGCAGCAGGCCCTGTGAAGTCCTAATGAAGATCCAGCAGGTCTGCTAGGGCGTCACCAGAAAGGGGCCTTGGCTTTGAAGTCTGACACAATAGTTGCCCCAGCTGTTCAGAGCAATTATCACTGTGCATATACGGCTGAGGTCTGCTGCTGCTACTGGGGATATTTCTATAGCGGGACAGTGTCATCTTCACACCTACCCAGCCTCAGTATGTCCCGGGCCTCCACTCTTCCAAATCCCACACCCCTTCCAGATGGAGGGGCTTTCATGCACCCAGGCAAGTCTGCTCTTTGGCAACCTGGCATATCATTCATTCCAAAAGGCTAACCTCCCCCATAACCCAAACCCACCCATAGGCCAGCGGGAGATAATCGTGGGGATTATGGTTATTGGGGGTTAATGTAAGGTATTTTCTTGTATGTATTTATGCATGTATGTATTTATGCATGTATGTATGCATGTATGCATGCATAACATGTATGTATGTATGTATGTATAACATGTATGTATGACATGTATGTATGTAGTGCCACAGCTGTAATTGGCGCTTTACAAGAGACAATACAGTACAGGGAATTATAGTACAATAAGTGCAACAAATAAGATCAGACGATAGGACAGGGAGTCCCTGCCCCGGAGAGCTTACAATCTAAGCGGCAGTTGGGGACTTCGAGACAGCAGGAGAGGGAATAAGTGCAGTAGATGCAGTGCTTGTCCACAATGCCCCACACCCCTGGAACAGCCTTCTCTTCAATACCCGACTAGCACCCTCTATCCACCTTGAAGACCCACCTCTTTAACGAAGCATATGAGTAGCACCGTGGCTAATACTATACACGATACATAAAGCTCGGCCCCCTGCAGACGCACTTACCAGAACTCCCTCCTACTGTCTCTGTACGTTCTTCCTTCCTTCCAATTAGATTGTAAGCTCTTCGGAGCAGGGACACCTCTTCCACAATGTTACTTTTATGTCCGAAGCGCGTATTCCCATTATGTGTTATTTGTATTATTTGTTATATGATTGTCACGTGTATTACTGCCGTGAAGCGCTATTCACATTATTCGCGCTATTCACGTTATTCGCGCTATATAAAGACATACACAGGTTGGTAGGAGTGACTGTGGGACAGTGGCCATAAGTCTAGGCCAACGATGCTTAATTTAGGAGGCGAGTTTACAGGTTTGCCTTGAAGATGAGGAGAGAAGGCGCTTGGCGTACACTGAGTGTGAGGGAGTCCCACAGGTTAGGGGCAGTGAGGAAAAGGGGTTAAGGCGAGAGAAAACAGAAGAGGTGAAAGGGGCGGCGAGGAGACAGTTATGGGTAGAGCGCAGGGGACCAAGCCAGAGATCAATGCTGATCTGTAGGAAGGAGCTGGTGAGTGGAGAGCATTAAAAAGGCAAGGAGGAGAAATTTGTGGGTGATCACTGAAATACAAACAGAAGGAAGGTAGAAGGAATACCTTTAATACCCAACTTGTGGTTAAAAGGAGTCGCGGCCTTCAAGGCCACAAAGCTGCCTTCTTCAGGCAGATATTTTACCACACGAATAAAACCAACAAATACAGTACAATATATAACAATAACTTCAAAGAAGAACCAGAATCCAACAAGGTGAATGTTTCCATCTTTTTACACCTGTCACAGTAACACAGTTGTGTGCTCTGTATATGAAAGACACACACACACACACACACACTTCTCCAGTGTTGATCTGGCAAAGAAATAAGAATACGTCGCCTAGAGCCAAACACCTAAACGTCAAGGACGTTCTGTAACTTTCACGGTCAGCCGATTCAATCTTCTTAATGAAGCCCATTCCAGAGTGTGACCAAGTGGGACTGTCAGACAGGACACTGTTACACGAATATCTGTAATGGTTTCGTTATTTACACCATGTTTGAGGAGCAAATGGCTCTACACCAGGGGCGGCAAACTCCAGTCCTCAGGGGCCACCAACAGGTCAGGTTTTCAGGATATCCCTGCTTCAGCACAGATGATTCAATTTGGGGCTCAGTCTTCGACTGCACCACCTGTGCAGGGATATCCTGAAAACCTGACCTGTTAGTGGCCCTTGATGACTGGAGTTGCTCACCCCTGCAATAGGGCATTATATACAATTTAAAGGCGCATACAGCACCCAAAAGAATGTAGGAGCAATTCCAAGGGTGCAGAGATTAGGGCTGGGTTTTAAAGAGCTTGTACTAAAATGCCGCCATTTTTTAAGAGACCCTTACAAAAACCTTTGAACCATTTCCAACCCTGAAAGCCGCCTTTAATGCATGAAAAGATCGATACTGCTATTCAATGTAAAGTCTTGTCCGCCATCTTTAATGTTTATCTTGTAATGCACGAGGCATTGGATAGTCACATGAACACAGTTATTGTTCCTTTAACCCTTCCAGCACATCGCCTCGCGGTCACGTTAAAAGGGTTCAGGTGCCGGGCCGGCAAGAAACAGGATTTTGAAGTTGCACAGAAAAAAAGTGAGAGCACTCAGCCACGCGACACCTCAATGCAAGACGCAACTGTGCAGAATGACCACTGCAGTTTGTGTCAGAAGCTGCTGGCGCGGCAGAGGATAACAAACCAGACTGGCCAGACGGGTACCAGACAAGAAGCTTCACTGCTCCAGGAGAAGCTCAGACCAACAGGGCCGCCGCGTACAGACTGGAGACTGGTTTGTTGGATATAGGGAACAGTCTCTGGCATGGGCCTGGCCCTACAGAGCTAAAACCTCAACCCTCAAAGTACTGTAAGGACAGGTGTGCGCTACCTGGGATATATGGAGGATTCAAACAAACGTACTAATGTGTACACAGAGAAGAGATCCCGAGGTGGTGCCTCCACCATAATAAATGGTATTAGTGGATGATAAAACTTTTATCATTTTAAAGCTGCAGAACAAGCAATATCGTACAGCAAGTGTTTTTTTTTTTTTTTTTTAATAAAATCGGTTCTGTACTATGAGACAAAGACTTGTAGCATGTTTTTTAAAAAACTCTGAATTCAAATTTTTTATGTATTATAATGTAACAAGCATTTGTTGTTGCTATAGCAACCATTTACAAAGTCACATCCCCTTCCTCTTCTGAAACAGGCACTGGCACACCCCTTGTTGAGCCCTGCCCATTATGACCAAGAATGACGCATATATGAACTAGCCGTTGGAATGGCTGAGAAATAGGCTGAGCATTGGTGC